>NW_020170429.1:414669-415704 GCF_000524195.1 Echinococcus granulosus
GGGATAAACCACTATCGTATTACATAACTGTAGGCTGAGGCCATGGGGTTAAAGCTCAAACGCCCATTTTACCATCTTACCATCATCTTTGTTGTTAGTTAAATATTAATGCCCGTTAGAAGCACTATTAAATGAACACCACAGTCAGGACAGTGAGGCTTGTTTTTTAACCCTCTACATAGCAGTGAGAAGAATTGGCTCATCCCTGTACATTTCCCTTGTGTTATAGAAATGTGTTTTATCGTCAATGCTTTTGTAATACCATTATTGACAATGTATTAACTTTCCTATCTAAATAGAAGAATTGCTGCTCCAGAAGAAATGCATATTTCGTCATCTCAAAGTGTGTGTCTTGCTTTACATATTCCCTAGGTAGATGCAGAAAATGGGGAAAAGGCGTAGCTATCTTCGTGTTAGCACAAAAAATGCTGAGACTTTTCGTGACCGGAAATCTCAATTTCTGTGATGGTTCCAGATTTTAGATAATTTTTAGACACAGGAATTAAAGTATCAAAGCGCCTACTCAAAAATGCATTTTTTTTCACTACAAATCTGATTTATTATAATAGAGACGGCAATGTGTATTACCACCACACGTGTCCATGAAATTTCTTCGACCGTTTTATAGCATAATCTCGAAAAATTTTGTCTCAGTTTCCACTCAACTCCTATTTCGATAAGCCAGATTTGCTTCTAGTTTCTTCTTTATTAGCTCACAAAAGTTGATGCAGCTGGTGGGCGAGATGTAGAAGATTATAAACACTTTACTATTTGACGGAATATTCCTAGTTATATATGTATTCTGCTTAATATTTAATAGGAACAGTTTTAGTGCTATAAGACTTCCCTAAAGACGAGGGAAGACATTTCACTCGAGCTGAAGTACAATGACCGCCTAACCAATTTTTGTGCAATAGAAACGAGAGGTCAAAAAACCGGTGTATTGAAAAATATCATGCTGCTCCCTGTGCCTCTTTCTTGGGAAATATTTGGTTCTACAAATCCCAAATGTTAGTACCTCTAAATGCAGTCCCA
>NW_020170429.1:415804-427468 GCF_000524195.1 Echinococcus granulosus
ATTTAGAGAGGATGGCGGTCATGAAATTGTGCCTTTGACCCGCATTAGTGCAAACATTTCCCACATTCTGGTGGAGCACGCGAGTCACATATATGGGACATTGGTAGCAAGCCTGTTGGTCATTGTAACTATATTAGGCCACATATTTTGTGTTTTGTATAGCTGTTTATGGACTGCAGCTAAGAACGGTAATGTGTGAGTACTTGTTGGTTAGTTGGTGGTTTGTTTGACTTCGCGCTTGAATGGGCAAATATTATGCAATACGATGGTCGTATATCTTTCAATATTGGTGAGGCGCCACTTTTGAACTTTTGAATTTGCCTTCTTATACCTCACTGGGCTGGCTGGCCTTTGGGTCATGTTAGTAGCCTAAATACTTTCTCTGTGCTGAATATATATTCTTCACTAGTATTGTGCCTCATTTTGTCTTCAGGGAAGTCTCGGGACTCTGCAGTTATTCCTCTCGGCAGCATAGCCTCCATGCCATGCCATTAGACACAGTACTTCTGTTTGTCGCTAATATCTAATCTGCCCTACTACCCTGATTTCTAGCGACTTCAAGGCAAGCTCTAGGCGCCATATATGCGTCAATTTTTACTTTAGAGGAAGAACTTGTAACGAATCCATTAAAAATGAATTAAGCTAGGATTTGCTTTCAATAAACATGAAATTCTGCTGCTATTATAGACAGCTATTTTTAGCTTAGCCTTTGTTCTCGGTAATGAAATGACAATTCTTTTAAAACGCACAATCCCATTTTAATCGTTCGGTGAAATAAAACACTTCTTCACTAGCCTCTAACTCTATCAGACCAACTTAACCAGTTTAGCACCTGTCAATTTCGAGTAAAATCTGCCCCTAAGCGTTTTCCGTTCGGTAGTTTATAGCCAAGCTTAAACCCTTTCCAAGAAGTATTGTTTTATAATAGTAGTTATCATTATTTATACAAAATAGACTGAATGTAAAATCATTCAAAACTTTTGAAATGCCCGTTTAGCTTTCCAACAACGCCAAAGTAAAGTAGATGTATTTAAAAGAACTTCACAACTGTGGTTCCATTTTAGTAGTCTCCACTGTCGTCTTGTCAACAGATTGCGCGCACATTTGATTTACTGCACAAGACCACCAAGTCATTCTTTGGTATTCCTAACAAATGTTCTTTTTCACCCTTTAAAAATAAGGCCCTTTGTACGACATCATTACTTTAGGCCTTATTCAGTGTGTATTTTGCTTCTAGAAAGAAGGAGAAATCTAGGTCTAAAACAAGTGATACAAATGCGTACCATTCCTGCTACCCTTAGCACTACCTCGAGTAAAACAGTATTGCAAATGTATTTTTTACGAATTAGTGCAGTCAATGCAGAATTAAAGCACCCGGTCCCTTCCTGGAGTACTTTCTCACCGAAGAAGTTAAAAATGTCTAGGCTCTCTGACAGGATATGAAATATCGATTTTCTTGCTGAATTTATGACGGAAAAAAAATGTGAATAAAAGTTAGTATATACCTAAAGTATGGCCAAAGGTGTGCATAATAGAGTCGGGTATCCCATTGAGTCAAACACACACTATTGAAATTCTCTTTTATGACAATAAACGTCTTTTGACCCCAAATATCCTGCCAAGGAAAAGCTGACAAATTGGCTACAGTACGGCCAAAATCCCTGTTATCTGTGTCACCTTAACGAGCGAGGACAACATCGAAAGACGCAAATAACTTCCAGACTTGATTAGGCACACGATTATGTAGGAGAAGGGATAGATCGTGCAGTTTTTGATTATAGCCAGGGGAAATAATAACGTCAGGAGATGGTATCAAGCGTCCTCTAACTTTTGAGACGACCTTGCGAATTCTCCTCAACCTACCTCCACTTACGCTGCCAGATGGTAATTTTCTAGTAGTATTTTCATTTTTCGTGCTTTGCTAAAACAAAATACATTATGCAGACATTTTAATTCTCTTTTAACGTTTGGCAGCAATATTTGGTGTTTTGATATTCACGACTTGAGAAAACATAAAAACTTCTTTTGCTGGTTTACAATAGTTGCTTTAATGCAGTATTTTTTTGTTAATCCAAATGCACACTGTTTTGACGTTTTCATGGAGTAAATGGACATCTTTTAAATTTTCGGACAAAATCACTTTGCAAAGAATGTTTTGAAATGATTGCAATTATTAAGTTGTACAAAATGCAATATCCGCCAGGCGAAGTGTGTAATTGTACATTAAGTATAGAAAGGCAGATGTTTCGTAAAAATTTGTACAGAATTACTATGCAGCGCCCCAAGACTTTTGAAGACGATAGAAGGCGTCGTGCTTGAGCAGACTGTGTAGTTGCAACGTATGGAAGAGAGAGGAGCTTATTGATATAGCCCAGAGACCAATCATTAAGTGGAAGGACAAAAACTGAGCCTTAAGTTCTTGCGTAATCAAACTGAAGAGCTAGACAAACAGTCGAGAATATTGCATAGCCTCCTCCTTCGGACCGTCGTCTTTGGCCCTCCCCTTGGTCTACCTTCCTTTGTCAGTTCTGTGAGAAAATCACCCAAAGACTAACCACGACAGTCATCCATTTTGGGTGCAACTGAGAACACATTTGACCTCAACATCACTGATCCCTTTAAGCAGCCCCGGTGGATCTGGAGTTTTGTCCTCTTTGCAAACCGTATTAGTGGAAGGGAAATGGACAAGCGGTCACGCATGTCCATCGCCAGTCGTAAGAACACTGGCTTAAAAGAAAAGTCATTTAGTGAAGGACGGATCTGAAATAGTTTCGTAGGGACAAACTTTTGCGCCTATTTTTCCTTTTCGTATCTACTAGTGTTCTCCCTTGCTGGTAGGAAGGCAGAGGTGGTATTGCGTGTTCTCTTCCTTGACATCTTCATGCAGTTACTGCAGGCAGTTCCGTAATAAACTTTTCCACGAGATGCACGACTGGTATTGCTTGGGTTGTTAATAATATTTCTGCGAAACAGGAGATTAGGGCCTATACTGAAGTGGATGGTACATTCAACCCTTCTGTTAGGAGTCGTTACAGCATATGCCTTTCCTCTGTCAAGTTAAGGCTTAGTATTTCACAATAAAAATCAGGATAGTTGAGCTTTAAGGTACAGTTTGCTTTTCGCTCTGAGGCTTTCCTGAAGAAGAAGGAAAAGGCTACACTAAAGCTGAATATACATTGCTGACGCGCGGAAGGGCTGGAACCCATTCCATTCAGCAGGAGTGCAAAGGTAGAGCCTGGAGTATCCGCGAAACCGAAACGAAGAGATATACTAACAATCAAGATATTGCAAGTAGTGCATCCCTGTAGTTAAAGGATGCCATAAATCCAAATGTCTTCGAATACTTCACAAAGACCTTTGCTTGGGAAAAAGGGTGCCCCCAGCGTGCAGAAGGGCTAAGCGGTTATAGGAAGAGCCGAGAACTTATAATACTCCAATGCTAAGCGAAACTTCAGAGACTGTGGATTTCAAACAGTAATATTCAACTTTCAAAAGTCTCACCCTATTAGATGTATCCATTCTTCATCTATGGTTTTTATGGTCACACTGTTGCCCAGTCGATTGCCAGTCTTCCCATCTGTTTCAATCAGCCACGAGACAGGATCAAAAGAGATGAGATGACTACCTAAAGGAGAGGTCAATACTTATTTCGACCTAGAAACGGACTTTGTTCCTTCAAATGAAACCGTATTTTTTGATAATGTTCATCAGTGAAACTAATTCAGAAGCTGAAGGGGAAATTTTAAGCAAATCTCTAGGAGGTGGCTTCAGTTTGTTCAAACTTAGCCTCGCTTTATTGAGGTTGTTAATAGAAGTCATTGCGGTTTTTTAATTATTTTGTCGTGATTTTGTTCAAAAATAAGCATTTCTGGCTAATAACTTTATTTTGAGACCTTCAGATATGGTATTCGGCCAGTAGAACCATGTTTATAATTCCCCAAGTCATATTATTGGCTCAGGTTTCAGGTCTTGAAGGCGATAGGCATGACTTTGGTGGGAGTGCACCATGATGATATCCAAAGCCACAGAGGTAAAAGAGCACTTGAAGTTAGAAATGCAGCAAAAGTGTCGCCAAATGAAGCAAAACTTGTGAATATTTCATTCAGCCTTTGGTCATTTAATTCATTCGAAATACTAACAAAGATGCTCATTTTGCTGAAACTTATAAAACTTCTTGAAAAAAACTTTAAGCAGCAATGCGAATGTTTAAAGTCCTAACATAAGATTATATCCTTTATGAAAAAGCAGTAGAATTTATTTGGGAATTTCAAATTGAGGCATTTTAGCAACTAATCACTGCAAATACAAGGGACTGAAACAAGAATTCCCAATTCTGAGCCCCGCACAGCAGCTACTGACAGAGCGGGACCAAGTTTTGACGAATCATAATCGAATTTGCTGAAAGCTTTAACATATTTCCTTAAACCAAGTTCACACCGTCCAGGAACCACTTGGTCTCCTTCCTAATATTCCATTAAAAAAGATTTTATCCAAGAAATTGGAGTTGTTTGGAGAAAGTCTGGCTGTAGAACTTCTCCCAGTTTTAGTGCTATCGGCAAAACGGATTCCCCCTTGATAAGGTGGACGAGACAGTTGGACGTTTGACAACCAAAGGCGCGAATTCACCATACCATCATCAATTCCCTCGTGCAACAAGCTGCGCCTAGCACAAAGCTTCGTCACAGCAGAAGCAAAATGGTGACAACAGGAAGCTACGGAGAGCGGAATCTATTTAATGATTAAAGAGTTGCTTTTATTTGCGCCTAATGCGTATTAGCATTTGCTCTAATGCACGTTTGAGTACCTGGCCCCTTCAGTCTCCTAAGGTTGTACTTCCACCACGCATACTGTCACCCAGCCCTTCTTTCCTCCAATCGTAAATAATCTTCCATACCTCTGCGATGTATTTATGATGCTAAGTAAAGCCACTTTGTAAAAAGGAGTGGGGCCAAGTCATATATTCATGCATGAAATGAGGTAAAACCAATTAAGGGCTAGTTATACCTCCATATTCAGTGAATCACAAAGCACTTACTAGATATCGGATTGTTTTTTATTTCCATTTTTAAAGTAACCTTGAAAGCTGAATTTGTATAAACGATTTGCCTATTTCATAGCTTACCCATTCATATGCAATATTTGATTTGCCTGTTTCACTCCTCGTTTTGCATACGCGGTCACTTAAGGCTCCGCCTTTGTGCTTCCGCTGGGTGGCATGGCCTCCAGGTCATGCCAGTTGCATCCAGCCTTTTTCTACGTTGACAATGCTTATTCTGCCTACGTATTGTACCTTCTTTCGATTTCACGATAGACTCGAGGTGCTACACCAATTCTGATTTCTTGTGCTTCGTTCTTTGAGTGTTCCTGATGTACCGAAATCCTTCTGTGCAAGAAAGGCTCCAGTATCCCACACTTTTGTCATGAAGGAAACTTAGATATCCAATTTTGAACATTTTTAGAAACCCTGCCATGGTGGTCAATCTCAATTTTTTCTTTCCCAGTGTCGAAATTTCACTTTGTAGTAAGCAATGACGCCTTTTTAAGAAATCGGACTAAATAATTGCTTATTCGTTGTTTTCAATTTGAGAGGATAAACTCATAAAGATTTTAAGAATGAGCTTTTGAGATTGCAAGACTTCTCACTGAACAGAGAAGTTTTAACTACCAGGTTTTATAGGTGAATAATTGATGACGAGAAGAAGAAGTCTTAGCACCTTTCAGAAAGATTTCATGCTTGGAAATAGAATTTTTCACATAAGGTTAAGTATAATCCATGAGAATATGCGATTTCAAAGAATTTATGCAGCAATCATTGTGGTTGTTTAACGGTGAGAAAAGGTGACAAATATTATTGCAAATCAAGATTAAAAAATGAATAAAATATTTTGCAGGACGATTTAAGACTGTATCTTCCTTCTCTCCCTCCCTCCCCCTTTCCTTCCTTCTTCCTCATTCACTCCCTCCTTCCCGTGATGGCAAGTTCTGTGGTGGAATGGGGCGGGAAAAGCAGTGTTATGTCAAGCTGAATGCTGGGTTGTTGTGAGAACTAAAAAGGCACTTTCCTCCTCATTGACCGATTTACTATGGCCGACTGTTTTTAGCGAAGAGGAAAAGGAATGGGAAGGAAGAGAGAATAGAAAGGAGAGGAAAGAGAAGAATAAAGGAAAAGTGGCGGATGGGAGAAGCAGAGACACGTCCAATACCCCTTACAGTGTTGTCGAGTTGTACATGTCATTATAAATCGGTTGGTTACTCAGTCGTTCTGTCACTCAGTCAATGGACAATGTCGAATGCGCAGCCTCTCTATTTTAGCGGACATGATGGAAGTGAATAGAGCATTAATAGGCCTTCAAGGTCATTAGCGTCCCTTTATCTTTCTCTTCTTTATTTTCTTCTTATTTTTCTCCTTAACACTTTCTTTTTTAGCCTTTTGTCGCCGACGATGATGACGATGACCAAGGCATATACAAGTGACTTGTCACCAAAATTGCTTGATTTTCACCACACTACCTGGAGGTGTAAGTGTCAGTCAATTGTCTCATCATCACTTACGTTATGCATGGGTGACAGCCCTTGCTTCCTAAAATTCGTTCAAGATGAACATGTCAATGACATGTCTATATCCCTAGGAGTAGAGGGCATTCCTAAACAAGTCACATCTATCTTTTAGTGATTGATCACCACAATCAAGGAGAGAGGTAAATACGTTCAATTGTGATATGAGCGTTCTACCAGCCCATACTGCGCCGTCTATAAATGGCCTTAGATACATCGCACGAAAATCCGGTATCTGGAGTTAGGAAGTCGAGTTAGATAGAGCTTGATAAAGCCAGAAGGTCCTCACACCCATCAGGTTAAACTTGTATTTTATTTTCTGGGGGTGGATTCAAAATACTGGGAAAGTGTTACAGAGCAGGACAAAGTGTATCGTTTTGATGGAACGACACGTATGTAAGGTATACAATGCACTCTTAAGTGCCCACAAGTTGCCACCACTTGCCCTTGTAGTGCACTACACGGAAAACCGGAAGTAAATTCTCATAAGCACTATGCATATTTAAGTGATTTACTGCTCTGCTTTCTCTATTAATATTTACTTTAAAAGTACACTTCCTCATCAACGGAACAGATGTGGAGATATTGGCAAAGGTGAAGAGAGCTTAAAGCCTACTTATCTCGTACTTTGGTAAGAGATTCAAAAGCTACTTTGTGCAACTATAAGTTGTGCAATTGCAACATACACTTCAAGGCTGCAAAAATCGTGATTTCAGGGTGGATTTTATGCGGCTGGCACTTTAGATGTCTTGTTAGGATCCAGGAGGAAGGTGAGACGAATTTCCTATTCCCACTATGAAGATAATCATGATGATGCGGGATTTAATAAAATTTCGATTAGCAGTACGGGTAGCACTAATTTATCACCTATTTCCAATTAATGCTTGTTTAAGTGCATTCTTAATTACACAATTCTGCCATCACTTTGCCCTCATGTTCTTGAGCATAGCCCAACCATTCTCATGTAGTAGTCTGGAATTGGGATGCCTCCGTGGTTGCAGCGAAAACAAAATCGACTCAAATGAACAGCAATTATGATTTCCCTGACCTACTATGAAGCCTAGAATCAGTAGATATTCACTACAGAGAGGCCACAATGCCTTCAACTTTTGGCAAGCATAGTATTTCTGGATTCTGTACAATGATTACTGAGGAGGTGGGTTCATTGTTGCGATGTTTTCAGGCAAAAGTTACCAGGAAAAGTGCTTGGAATACAGAATACACCATTAAAAATTACTATAATCATTCAAACTGCGATGTTGCTACCCTTCTAGAGGGCTCGATATTCAGCAGATCAATCAGAGAAGATTTTGTCACAAATGTAATAGACATATCTCTCTTAACGATATGATTTTATAGTGTTATCTAAGATTCTTCATTGCAGTTACTTAAAATTCTCATGAAATTCGTTTAATCGGAAGAGTGGCCATTGGCAATGCTGAAGAGGACGTTTGGGCGATGACTAGAATCATTGGTAAGCATATATCTATTTCGGCACGTTTAACGACGCCACCTTTTAGCCTCTACGGGTTTTTATAATGAAATGTCCTTCCGTCCATATCTACAATATCACGACCTTTTCTCCATACTGGTGCCACTGTAAATATCGTAGACAGGACTTTTTAATCCGACTGTGAAACTATTCTGATGGAGCCAGAAAACAAGCGATACCAGTGACCGCCTTTTGTGCCAGAGATGATGTTTGAGATGACTGCATTCTATTCGCATTTTTATGCACCAAACATGAGGACGACGTACAGGTGGGCGTTCCATTGGGACATTGACGACTATGATCCAAGCACCAACCTGATCTTTCCAAAGGACTGTAGTCATCCCGTAGACAAAAGCCGTTTAGCATCGACTGTAAATAGCTAAATAAAACAGTAACAGTGTAATTAAAATGAGAAGTCCAAGAACCATAAATTTGAGTAAGCATAGGCCAAACTGCTAAAAATAATGCTTTACAACTCCAATTGGCATCCCGTTTCCCCAACAGATCAGGACAGCATTGCGTTGGTTCTGGTTATGCATTCAAATTTTGGTCCAGTAGGTGAGAAGATACCTTCCAAAATGAAGTCCCCGGCGCTAAGACCAAAAGAATCATGAGAGTTGCAGCAAATTCTTTCAGCCAAAATCGTCTGAAATCTTGAATTTGGTTGTCAGTTCAAATATTCTGAAGGACATATCGGAAGGCCGTCTTCATTGTACTAAGTTGGCAGTATGCGATGATGAGAATTTAGTCACTTACTTAAAACGAGACAATCTTCAGTGCAACCTTCCCATACTGAGGGGACTGACTGACGAAAATCCAGATGTCACATTTTCATCGGCGGAGTCATTTCAGTTACCGACTCAGACATCAGTACTTATCTTTACAGCGAGATTGAACAGGGCCCAATCACAAAAACTAGGACTCGCATCACTTGCTGATTCTCAGGCATAACATTATCATGGTTGCACCCAACCAGGAGATTTCACTAAGCCTTGGAATCTAAAAAAATAAAAAGATCTTCATCGACTTGCCAGAAATGAGGTGATTAGCACTTTGTCAGGCTGTGCCAATTAAAAAAATATAACGCTATAAATAAAAACGCTGCTATGCAGACATCAGCATTATTAGCACAACAAATTAGAAGGCCACTGAATGACCACTGGGAAAACACAATCCATGTGGCACTTACAGTTTTAGGAGTAAGACTACAACTGACTTATGGCATCTTCTGCTTAGTCTCACTGAATATAACCACTTTATGGGTGGCACAAATAATTTGGATCACGGCTTGAATCCCTTCAGTCTTGATTGAAGCAATAGGTCAGGTTCATGGAAATTCTTTTGATTTAATTTTATGGTCAAATCCATTCCCAAGATCTGACCGAATGAGCTACTGGTTGTATAAACCATGTGCCCTTGAAGTATTCCTTGGTTTCAATGAAAGGTCCAGTTAGTACGGCAAAATTAGAGCCATCTCAACCTCAGGCTTGGGTACAAATCCTGTGTTCCTGCCGGAAAGCTCAGATCTCTACACAATGGAATGAATTGTAGAGGAATTGTAAAATCTATAAAAAACAGACTTTTGAAGTACATAAGGTTTTAGCCTTGAGCATTGGCTCAAGCAAACAGTCATTTTAGCCATTTAGAGATCCTAGTGCCGACAGCAGAACACAATAAACTTCTATGTCTCTAAGAATTTCGCAAAGAAAACAGTATGGGACTCAAATATTCATTCCAACATCACCCTTTGTTTAGCGGATTGGCAGAACGATCTGCAGACGCTTTCATACGAGCACAACCAGGAACAGAGGAGAATAGCTGACTCCTGAAGTAGCTTGAAATTCTCATAGACCCAGAAATGCTGATATGTTGACAACTGAAGCATTAGTACAGCCAAAATTTTAGTCTAACTTATATTTACTCAAGGCATCTGAAAGGCCTCCGCATACGGTAATTGGGGGTGAGAGCGCAGTACAACTTCTTGAATATAACTTATCGCGGAACGCTCCTCTGAGGTCAAGCTGCCTTGAAAATGAATTTGTTCAACCAGTGCGCTAGCTTAGCAATCGAAAATATCATTCAGAGGTGTACATTCAAACCACCATCCTCTCTATGGTGGAATAAAACTGCATATTCACAATTTTGAGGATCCAACAGCAGATCCGCATCATGGTGAATCCGCCAAGATGCAGGACTAGGTCAAAATAGAGCCTTTTGAATTTCCTCAAGGTGACCCGAGAACGAAGGGTTGCGACAATAGGGATCAAATTTTTAAGTGTTGGGAGGACTAGTTTCACGAGTTCGCCTTGTTCATCCCGAGTCCCCATTTCCTAGCCGATCTGGGTTGTTTACATTACCTCCTGATTGGCTGATTTAACTACCATACACACGCCCCATCCTCTTGCAACTTGTAATGATGTGAATGTTAAGCGACAAAGCCTACCATAACTTGGCGTGATTCGGGCGAAGACATAGGATAATTGCATAATGTGTCTTCTTTGAAACTCAATTCTGAGTAGATTCGGGCATATTCTAAGGTACTGATGGATAGAAAAGTACAGTGTCAACTGCACTGCACTAAACGAAGGGCTACTTATGTGTCCTTCGCTTTCCTTAATATCCTTCAAAATGAGTGAGCTGTGCAATCAACATTGTCCGTTGACTGACCAACTGAATGGCTGGCCGATTTGTGATAAGACAGGGCTTTTGTATGTATTGTAAGGTAAAAAAAGAACATATCAGTATCCTTAATTGCAGCCAGACTGTGGATTCTTCATCCAATCCATACTCTCAATACCCTATTCGCAGAAGTCTGCCCTTGCATTGTGTGTAGCGCACTGCACCCACACTGGTTCTACATGAGGAAGTTGTTCACCTGTCGAAGGCCAATCTGTTGCGGTGAGGATCTACTTATCTGCCACTCAGAATTTGCCACTACTCAAGGTGCCCAATTCTCTTTCACGACTTTCTTATCCTCTCTTTCATTCTTTTTTACTTCCTCCTTCTTTCTCCTCTTCTTTAGATATAGTCAAGTATAGTAAGTTAATCAATAGGAAGAAAGTCCCTTGCCGGTTCCCTTTACCTAGACTCGACCTAACTCAACTCAGCACAATAAAACATAACACCTTACACCTCTTATCTCATTCCACCGCAGAACTTGCACATCACGAGAGGGAGGGAAGGAGCGCGTAAGGTGCGGAGGAAAGGAGTTACTGTCTCACATCGTCTTCCGAACTATTTCGATGATTATCGCCTTTTTTGGCACCAGACAATGACGTGTGAAATGGACAACAGAAGTGTAGCAGTGGGATAGAGATGGGATGGACGTGGTTGGACACATTCTAATGGCAAAAGGTCGTATGAAGGTGGAATTTTCTAGCTGCTTTATGTTTAAACAGTCCAGCATAATAGATCTGTGTGCTTTTTTTACTGATAAGTCCATTTGACGGAGCTTTCCACAGCTTCTTAATGTCTTGTAAACGACCCCATCTAACGCATCAGCCCTTTATATCGCCAACCTCTCTCCTTAATAATAAATAACATTTCATGGTGTCCGGTCAACGCCTCTTCTCAGCAATAGTTTACATTACCGTTTTATTGGCTACTTTATGTACTTA
>NW_020170429.1:427568-488538 GCF_000524195.1 Echinococcus granulosus
TTTTCTTCGCTAAATGATGCGTGGTCGCAGGCCTTTTGGTCCATTTCCACGACGGAAATGATACGAATTTTCACGGCATGCGCTGCGAAATGCTAAATTAAAGATTACATTTGACCGTTATTTATGCTTTTCTTGGTTGCCTTGTATTTTGGTAAGTAATAAAGTGAGTAGTCTATTCATTGTGTTCAATCAGATGTTAAGAGCACATCCAAAAATTCCCCTTGCCGACAGATATGCTGAGCCATTGCTGGGTCATAGCCGTGGTGGCAGCGCGACCACATCAGTGGGCTTTTTTCTGCTTGCACATAAAAGATCTTTCCATAGACAATCTCAAAACAATAAACAGATTATTGAGCCTTATCATTTGACTTTTCCACGCATGGGTAAATGAAAGTAAGCCCAGCTTTTCCGCTTTGACTGGTTTTACCTCCGAAAGTAACTTAACACCTTAATGAACTTCACTATATAATAATGAGGGTTGACCAAATAAATAAATTAAATTAAAAATCTTTCACAGCACGAGAATCTACTTTTAACATGAGAATTTTTCACAATATTTTACCAATCTGAACGGCTTTTCAGTTCCATTGAAATGCTCATGCCATTAAAGCTAAGTGCACCATTTTTTATTCCCACTTCAAATGCCCACTTCTCCCACTTCCCAGTCACCCCATTCCCAATCCCTCTGTTCGCCGTTTCTAGCGTAGAACGAGGCCAGAGATTAACCACAACCAAATTCCTAACAAGCATTTAAAATGTTCGAGCAGAATGTTAGCATTCCTTCAGTTGACCCAGGGAATGTGAGTTACTGCTGTCTCTTAAGGTGAGTATTCAAAAAAAACAACCTTTTATTTTAATGTGCGCAATTATCTCACAATAAACGCAATTAAACGGTAGGAAGTAAACTTTGAAAACAAAAATGATTTTTAACTGACAAATGATTCGCCATTTACAGGGCAAATAACTCCCGGTTAATTCCTTATACTTAGCTTAGTAAAGATTTTAAGGGGTGGTAAATTGTGATATCATAAAAGAATTACCATGCAACTCTTTTATTGTTTGTTAAATTCTTCAATTCCTTAGGCAGAAACTCAGGGTTTTGTAATTGTGCTTTTACTGGGGGTCACAACCTCCCGGTCATGCCAGCAGCTCCTCTAGACCTTCTGTTTCAACATTATAACTTATTTCGACATTGCGAAAGACTCGGAGCACTGCACTGGCCGCCGAAGGCGATCGCCATCCTAATGGATAAATATTCTGATTTCTATTACTGATTGCTAAACCTTGACTTGATGGGACAAAAACATGCTGAAGGTTAAGAATCTGTGGCCACCCTCAATAGAAGGGGTGGAAATTACATCTACCCTAGACATCTACCTCAAGTTCGTATTCTGCAAAAAGTACTATTAATAACCGAAGCCACCCTAGCCTTGAAACATCTGGAAAAGTTCGTTAATGAGTTGTCTTCTGTACCAGTATGAAGATGTCAATGAAGTGAGCACACAATACTGCCCCAAACCTTTGCCACCTGGATAGATACCACATAGCAGGTACGACTAAGCATCAATGAGGTGAGAACAAAGTGGTAAGGAGAAACAGCCACAAACCTTTAATAAACAATTTACATCCGTCCTTTACTAAATGGCTTTGCTCTTAGACCTGTGTTCTTACAACCACTGACAAACATGTGTGATGGCCAGCACTTTTCCCTTTCCCCGGTGCAATTGCCAAACAGAACGAAACTCCAGTTCCAGTAGAAACCCCAAGAGGGATCAGTGGCGTTGCGACCAGGCGTCCTCCCATTTGCACAAGAATTTGATAACTGATGTGATCTTACAGCACGAACTACGTTGTGATGGCCGACTTAAGAGGTTGAATAAGGGGACCGCAGAGGACATCACTCAAAAGGGAAGAGCTGTTATGTAAAAATCTGATACTTTATTTAACTCTTCGTTTTGTTTTTGAGGGTTCTTAGGGTTGGCCTTTGTGCTTCAGGGAGGGGACATGACCTTGGACTATGCCAGTGGCTCCTCAGCCCTTCTGTTGCAGTATTGCGACTTCTTTCAAATTTCGTGAAGTCTCAGGTGGCTAAAAATCGTTAGCAAACTACTAATTGTCATTTTTTTATTCCTTAAAAGCCAAATGCGAGGATCTGGTGTACTATATAAATAACTTAATGTGGTGAAATTTATGAGGGTCACCTTTTTATCAATGCGGACTTGTCCGTGTCAGGAGGAAACCTGCAATCACGTCTTTTTGATGTTCGATTCATGTCGTGTCACACTGCTGAGAACGCGTTATGCCTTGTGTGCATTTATTAACCAGCCTCCCCACGTTTTCAAAGACGATTTAGTAGTTAAAGTGCAGTAAATAATTTGTGCCAAAATATAATTTGATCTTTTAAATTGTTTTATAATAATTAATTCTATCAAAACACACCAATGAGTACTTATTTATTTTAAACGGAATAAAAATACTAAAAAAAAAATGAAAATTTCTCTATTCTTATGATAGGAGTATGCGATTCTTTAGGATAACGAACCGTATATGTTACACTTTTGCCACCTGGGAAGAAAATACTCCAGTTTTCCCTCATTTTAGCAAGTATCCACTTCAAGTTGAAAACGAATTCGTTAGTAACACGGCCATACAACTACGAGCTATTCTTAAAATAATATCATAAAAGCTGTAGAAAGTCTTTTAAGTGTACTACTCAAAAAAAGTAATTTAGCATTACGACCAGTCATGCCTTGACATTAAAGCACAAACGTCCTTCGGGTCCCATGCCCACACTCTTGTCACTCTGATGTCTATTTCGGATGTGATTGTCCAATACCAAGAAAAGGTAATAATCATCGCTGAAGGAAATATGAACCGGGTGAATTGGAAGATGTCGTGAGACAGCATCCCCCTCTCTCCCTCTCGTGGTTGACAAATTCTGTAGTGGAGTGAGGCAGGAGGTGTGAGGTGATGTTTTGCATTGTGCTGAGGTGAACTTAGTTAAGTCGAATTTTCAAATGTTGTGAGAATAAGAAGGGAAATTTTGTCTCATTGACCGTTTTACTAAACCTGGCTGTATTTGAAGAAGAGGAGAAGGAGCGAGAAAAAAGAAAAATGGGAAAAGGGGAAGGAGGGGAAGAAGAAGGAAAGGGGTGGAAGGAATAGGAGAAGCACTGACCTCTCTCGTAGGCCTTTAAGTGGTATCATGTTGCGCGAGTCATCACACGTGTCGGTCAGTCATTTGCATCGGGACTTTTTTATGATGGTAGCCTTCGAAGCGCATTGTCGTCACTTCCCCTTCCGCTTCGCCCTCCTCTTCTTCCTAATGTTTTTTTTCAGCAATTTTTTCGCTTTTAATGGCAATGGTGAAGGTGATGTGTGACGTGTTTTATCCATTTGTCTAGATTCCATCACAGTACCTGTAGGTGCAAGTGTCAGTCAATTGTCTCATCATCACTTACGTTATTGATGAGTGAGGGCCCTTCATCCTAAAGTTCGTTAGGGATGAACATACCACTGTCGTGTCCATATGCGTAGGAGTAGAGACCATTCTTAATTAAGTCACACCTTTCCTTGAGTAAATTATCACCGCAATCAAGGGGAGTGTTTAAACCGTTTAATTGTAGGTTGTGTTCTGCTGGCGCGTACCATGCCTTCTACAAATGCCCTTAAGCGCGTCGCACGAGAAACCAGCATCTGAAGTCCAGAAATCGTGTTAGATACAGCTCGTAATACTGCCAGAAAGTCATCAGAGCTATTACGTTGCGGTTGTATTTTTTTGATATGGGAGTGAATATGAAATTTAATGTAAATGATGCAAAGCAGGACGAATGGTACCATACAGACACATTGGTAGAAATACTTGCTTTTGTAGGCTACCACTTATGAAATCGCATGCGTTTACAACCTCCTCCATAATACAGCAATGAACTACAACGAGCTCTACCAAATACCGCTCTAATCCATTTGTAAACATTATTTTTATCAAGACATTTAATCCGCCTTTTATGACGTAGAACTTTTCTTTAGCAATGAATTCCGACTCGCTTTTAAAGTTCTTCCAGATCTACTTTCTTATTTTTCCAAATTTGTTTCCCTTTCTACAAAAAGTTTAGCAGCATGGACACAAATTTCGATAAGGGTTTTAAATTGCAGGTAAAAGAAATCACGAGTAGTTAAATATGGACTAAGACTTGACTTACTCTCCGTAATTGTCGGCAAAATCGTGTATTCCCATTTAGCTACCTACAGTTGCTTCATTACCTTCCACAGTATCATGCTTCAGCTGTACTGCAGGGTCCAGAGAATTTCCTGAAGACAAAAGAGGGCAGAATATGTCGTCGACGTAGAGAACAACTGATGGGTCACTGGTATGGGCCAGAGGTCATTCCACCCAGTGGTGGTACAAAGGTGGATCTCCTGATATTCAACTAAAATAGATCTTAGATTGTTTTGCAAACCTTTGAAATACTCGTTTGTAAGACCAAACCGGATTCCACCTCATTAAATCTCCTCTAAGCTTTTTCCTTTGAATAACCATATTTTCATTTCACATGTCTTATAATTTTCCCCTTAAATTAAGCAACATGTTTATTAGAGGCAACATGAATAATTATGTTTAGCAAAAATGCCACTTTGTGCGTTAAAGCTGCCTAAGCTGGGAAGTTGGTCTCATATTTCTTACAAATTCCTTTCAATTTGTAAATTTGGAAACCTGGATGTTCCGTCTTTGTACTTACGCTGGCTACATAGCCTCCAGGCTATGCCAGTAGCCTCTTAGCCCTTCCGTACGTAAATAAATAAATTTTATACCCTAGTGTTTTATATCTTCTTTCGACTTTGGGGAAGCCTCGAGGCGCAACATATGAGGTAATTATCTATTAAAAGACTTATTAGAATTTAAAGACTCATCTCTTGAAAGTTCCTTAGATCGAATATAAACTGCATTTTTAAACCTTTTTGTTGGTGTAAAACTGTTTAATATTTAAATCCGCTTTTGAGAATTATTTTACTGAGTGTAAATAATGAAAAATTTAGCTCTGTGTTATGAGTTATCAAAAAACCTTCTTGAAAATGAGTAGTCTACAGAATTAACTTTCTTAAAAATTGATTCTGTAAGCAATCAAGTTTATCATAAACCAAACCAACAAAGAGGCCTTAAAACGCTATCCGATGGTGGTTGGGCACTCCCTGACACTTTGAAGAAGTCTAAAGCTTTCCTATTTTTAGTTTTGTTTGTAGGATTTTGACAGCCTGTCAGTAAAAATAAATCCATAAAGTTAATGAACTTTGACTTATTTGGCATCCCGAAACTTATATGAAGAAGAAAGAAGACCGAATATTTGGGCAGAATATGCATTGGTGACGCACAGAAGGGCTGGTCGGGGCTACTGGCATAGTTCAGAGGCCACGCCACCCAGCGGAAGTACAATCGTGGAGCCTTATACATCCGCATAAGTGAATGTTTATTTGAATTCCTAAATGTTTACAAATGAGCATACTAAGTCGCTTGGGTTCTTTTAACAGGCTCCAACTTGTTAAATTGTACAGCACTTTTTATTACACGACCACTAAGACTCACTATTCAGATTGTATAAGGCGAAAACTGGGCACTTCGGCGTCATGAGTTGGGGGATGCACGATTCACTTATCACATTCTCTGAAGAATGACATGCCCAAATTTTGGGAATTCCAGGACAGACGCCAAAGCCATTAGGAAGTTTGCTCTGTTGGGCAAATCCATGAGGCCGTGTTTCTAAGGTGACATAATATTACCTCAAAAGATTTTGATTTTTAGTCTAGGCTCAAAACCCGCATAGTCTTTAACTATCATGATCGTGAGGAAACACATTCAAGACGTCACTTTTAAAATGAACTCAAAGATTCCTTCTAATCATGCGCAAATCTCTCGAAACTGTTTAGTTTTTGCACAAAAATGAGCGATTTACCTAATTTTGGTAAAATTCATAAGAAATTTTTCAAATAATTCTATTCCTTCCACTCCATATGTTGAAACATCTGCTAGACTGTCTAGTCTGAGGCCAAACTGTGTGTGGTGAAGGAGTCAAAACAAGTAGTTGTTAATCACCCCCAGAATTTTGTAGCTTTAGTTAAATTCTAAAACAATTAAAGAAGAGGAATCTTGCCTGCTAATTTATCTTCTAGAGAGCTAACTCAGCACTTTGTCAAGTGCGGGACAAATGACTTGTGTTGACACTTTGGTTTACTAGCAAAGTAAGGATCGGTGGGGACAAGTTGCTGCTCGCAACCCTCGCCTGTACGAAATGACCACAAAGTGGCTCTGTTTACGGCTCATACAATTACGCTGAGCATTTTAAGCCAAAAAATGCAAATGCACTATTTCTTTATAGTTATACGCCTTAAAAAGGGAAATGGCCATAAAGGTGCTACTTCAGCGGCAGTCAATCAGACTTTAGGTAAAATCAAATCCACGTTTGCCTTAACTTCTTTTAAAATAACTTACCTATTTGAACTCTTTACACAGCAACAGTTATTTCAGAAGGTTGAAAAGACATTAATAAAACCATTTATTAAAGAACCAACTTTTAATATATTTGCAACTATTTTAAAAAGAATCGGACCTCCACAACACGGACGCTTGATTTTTCTAATGCAAAATAAGGTTTCATTAATACCTGAAACATTTAAATCTTGTTAAAAGAAGATGCTATTATTCTTGAATCTGGAAGATCTTAATTTTATTTTATTGTAAGCGTCGATTTGGTACAATGAGCCTGACTCAGGTAAGAGAGTCGTGGTGTCACATATATGTGACTCTCAGGACAGTTGGGGTAAGGATATTTCTTTCTGTTGCGAAGTAATGCTAACGCAGCAGTGCGTAGGCAATGCTTCTGTTGAAAGATTTTCACTTTATTGCTTTGAAAAATAGTTTATCCTAACTACATCAAATGACTCCTGGGGGGTCTAAAATATTATTTTCTTGCGTGCATTTTGGATTCTCGCCTCCGTATCATTGTTACTAAGCCTCTCCGTACTTTTCTCCTCAATCCATTTTTAATTAACAATGGCCTAATCACGGCTACATATTTACTCATTAGATCAAATCAGAGATGTTAAACACCTCTTCCTATTTAAGCAGTGTATTACAAAAGGTTTTTTTTCATAAACAAGCTCTGCCCCTTTTTGTTTAAGCAGCACGCCGTGGGGACTTGTATGAGGCAGAGTTATGTTGCCGACTTACTCTCACTTGCGGACTTGCCTTTTGATTGTCAGAAGCATGGTATTCTGCCCAGACCACTCTGTCTCCAAATAAATCTCTACTACGATACTGAAGCTCTTCCCAAACCTATATTTTTCATAAGGTTGCTAGGATTCTTCTATTGGTGTTTTTGCATTGAGTCAGCCTTCCTTCCTTAATTTTTATTGTGTGACATGCATTCTGTTAGATTTCTATTGATGTTTATCAGAGCCGTCTCGCAGACAATGCTCTATCTGCCTCTGAAAAGGCCACAGGGGAATAGGTTCCAAAAGCCATCTTCTTATCGACACACGGGTGAGGTGAGAGACTAGTAGACGTGGGACTCGAAAGCCACCGAAGGTCCGAAAGGCCTGGTTTATCATAGTAAACAACTAAAAGGCGGCCTTTTAAAGAGTCATCAAGCAAATTTATGTGCGGATAATTCGTAAAACCTTGATGAATCAAGTTTTTTCCTACCTAATGCGCACAATCATCATTAAAAGACTGCTAATCAGTGTCAAGAATGAGGCTTTTATTCATTTAATCCTCTACAATAGCTGTAATAGAATTGGATTATCTTCATGTCAGGCTTGAAAATAATTTATTCATTGGGGATTTACAAACAATATCATGGTAAAAATAGAATACCCTAGTGGGTTATATTTACTTCAACAGAATGCATTTATTTGAGTGTTCAAGCATATTACGTGCCTATACATTCAGATTATGGAGGGTAGCTTAAGTACACTTAAAAATTAGGATTTTTAAGTAAATTTTTGCGTTTCTACATATAATTAGCTCTTCCTGTCGGGTGATTCTTGTTGAATTGAGAAGCGCCTTCCCGGCCATATTTACAAAGGCTTTGTACGCCATCCCCCGTTCATGCTTGCCAGGGAAAAGCCGTAGAGGCTCAATTTTGTCACTTATTAAACTCACCTCAATGATATCACCTTAAAATCACTGGGTGTGAATGTCCGTGCTACTTCGTCCTCTTATTCACACTTGACATTAAACCTCTCAGCGCGACTTTATTTTTAAAACTACTTATTTCAACAAACTTTGTAAGATAAGTTAATCATTTATCCACCTCGAGCTTGTAGTTAAGGCAGGTCCATTTATGAGCCCAACTTCAGGGAAAATGCACTAGTCAGTTAAGGGGAACAAAGTTACGAAGGGAATGACAAACGGAGATCCGTCACTTCACCAAAGAAGTAATACTAAAATGTAAGGAATTATGTGGGAAAATTTTTTGTCTAATAAGCAATTATAGATTGGAAGTAACCACTGATGATATTACAAGCGCTAAAAATTACTGTATCTTCTGCTTTTTACCACAAAGCACTCACAAATACATCGTACCATCAGGCGATGGGGCAAGGAAATTATTATTTGATCCTTCAAGCATTTGCTTGAACCCTCGTTTTGGTTTTGTCGGAGCTCAAAGCTCCACTTACGGACTTCTGTTGGGTAGCATGACCTTCGGTTCATGTCAGTAGCCCCCAACCCTTCTGTACGTCGGCATTGCATATTCTGCCCAAGTATTTTTTCTTCTGTCGTCTTCAAAGAAGTCTCGAGGGGCTGCACTTACTCCATATCAGTAGATGTTTTCCTTCTTCAAATGATATAAATTATAAGTACCATGTCGTCAAGTTATTTGAAAATGACAAATAATTATTAAAAGTGGTCTTAAAGAAAAAATGGGTCATTTAATTAGCACTAGAACTAAACATAAAATTAGCTAATTTTTTTTGGACAAAAAATTGTCTAATTATAAGCTACAAAATAGCAAAAATTGTTTCTTTTACATGTAAAGGCAGCAATTAAATGTTCCTTCGTAGTGGACGTTCAAACTCACAACATTTGGTCGAATTTTTTATAACAAACAGTCTAAGTAATTAGTTCAAATTACACATTTTTCACAAATATTTCTTCACTACAAAAACCCGACAAAGTAGAGACTGAGGGATTTGGTATATTACAAACTATGCAGTAGTAAATGCCCACCTTTATGTCTAAACGTCCAACTGTCATGTCAAACATCCTCCACTCTACGAAGGAGGTGTCGCTTAAATAAGCACAAATTTAGCAGATCTTGTAAATTCACTACTGATTTTTACTTGTCCATGGGAACGAAAGGTGATATCTATTATCCTTAGGTAGCAGGCAAGAGTAGTAGTGAAAGTCCTTTTATTTGGTAGATTGAATGAACGCCAAAAAGTGAGTCGTAGTTAATAGAGAGGCAAAATGATGTGTAAAAGTGATAGTATCACTTTCCCAGTCTCAACAAACGAATCGCGCGTTTTCGCGTGCCACTAAGCACTTTCTGGTCGGCGAAGTAGTCATCGAGGAAGTCTTTCACCTGGGAGAGTTTCTCGTCCACGGCCTGTTCTATTGTCATTGAGGGCATCTCCAAATCGGCGTCCATACGCTCCAAACCGCGCGGCCCCGGCGGCAGCGCTTCAATCACCGGATCTAGAGGGCAAAAATCCACCATGGTGAGGGTCACATAACGCTCAGCTTAGTTAGTAGAACAGTCTAAATTTTATC
This sequence comes from Echinococcus granulosus, assembly GCF_000524195.1. Taxonomy (NCBI): domain Eukaryota; kingdom Metazoa; phylum Platyhelminthes; class Cestoda; order Cyclophyllidea; family Taeniidae; genus Echinococcus; species Echinococcus granulosus. The sequence goes on from NW_020170429.1 coordinate 437,335, forward strand.
GTTGTGCGAGAAGAGGAGGAGGAGGAGATTTTTTGCCATTTCGAGAGGCAAAAAGGCAGCTGGTTGGGGATGTGTTAAGAATGCTTCCCTTACAACGAGGTTTTGTCACGCAAATTTGACGCCACCACACTATTCTACCCTGTTTGTATATAATAGGTGTAGTTGTTGGGATTTAATTTCATCTTTTTTGACAGTTTCAGTACCAATGGCAATCGAAGTCATGAAGTAGCATAAATTTTAGGAAATTATAATTCTTTACCATGGGTAGCTCAACACCAAAAAGTGCCTTTTTAAAAATATTTAGGAACGGAACCTAAAATATTAAAATCTTTATTAGATGACGTATCTACGTAGGTAGTTAGCGTTAAAAAAAATTGGAAAATACACAAGCAATCTGCCATTAAGAAAAGAAAGACAGCAGCACATTAGGAAATATACCTATGACAAATTATCATGCAAAAGGGCGGGAAAAGGCATTTAAAATTCATTGATATCAAATGAATGTACTCTGAGTGTTGCAGATTCAATTGTCCATTTAAAGCAAAAGTTTTTAAATAATCTGAGTCTTGAAGATGAAATAAAAAGTGAAATGCTGTAAATCCCGTCTTAAAAATGATGACTTTTCGCCTTTTTGTAGCCGAATAATTTTTATGCACCTAAATGCTAGTTTTTTGGAGCATTAAATTACAGCATCATTACCTGTGAGGAGGAACATCAGTGTGATTGCAACAAAAGTAGTCTTCATATCGAGATATCGAGAAAACATTTGGAGAAGTGATTTTGGAATCTAGGAAACCGGGAAAAAATGAAAAATTCAGTCGGTTGCTTTTATTGAGTCTGTGTGCAAGTAGGTAAGTCACAGAAGTTCTGCATACAGATGGAGATCCCCCTTGGAACGTACCGGCCAACATGCATTTCTACACTTTTATCTGTATTTGCATCATCGAATCAGCCAATCGCCGATAGCTCAAATGGCTCAATTTGATTGGCCCAAAAGATAATCATATGTATAAAACCCCGCTTTAAACTTAAAAATAAAGTACACCAGAAAGGTTCACTGTCTCTACAAAGCGCCTTCTTCAGCACTGCCAGAAAGCATGGAGAGGCTGATGTTGGCTAGTTTATCTCCCACGCCCAAGTGACTTATCCTTGAACAGTTTTAGCAAGAAAATATTAAATTAAATCATAAAAGAGAGCTAGTTCTAATACCTTTGTCTCTTGTATTTTCTAGCAAAATACACTACGAGCCAAATGTCCAAGTAATTAAACCCATTTCCAAAATAAAATGAGGGTGTTAAGAGTTGCCGATTAATTTTACAATTATTCTCACAAAAAACCAAACCAGAAATTATGAAATTCGTATTACTACCGCAGACATTAACTCCAGACGTGCAAACTACTGATTCATAAATGCGGACTAGAAAACGTTTAGGTAAAGCTTTTTTGAAGTAATCATTTATGTGCACGTCTGCGATCAAATGTCAACTGATTGTTCACCAGAAAGCGGGACTTAGCTGATTTGCGTTTGACCCATGGCCTACCTCAAGGCTGTGAAAGTTGACCGATTTGACATTTCTTAGAGCCTGCGCCACTGCTGAGATTTAGAATTTTACTTTACACTTTCAAGTAACTAATTAATCGGGCTTAAAGCACTTTTATGCTCTGTCAAGAATATTTTGGGATTTTTTGCAAGCCCTTTGTCTTGTAGCCGCCTTGTTGGGAAATGTGTGGTATATTGTGTGATCCGAGAGAGTGCCTTTGTCACGAATTTAAATATCACCATCAACAGCCATAGGCGCCATGAAGTGCTGACAGGCGAATTCTCATGACAGTGAATTTTTAATCAGGAAATCTTACCATTTGTTTCTGTGGCAAAACAAAATTAGTTTTTGCTCCATTCCCCATGCAATAACGTTTTTAGTTGATTTATGTTGCAAAAATTTCTTATAAATTTTTGATATTCTGGGTGACTTTTAAGATAGAATCTCCTTAACTATCAATTCAACCTTTAGGATAATTGAAAAGAAAGCATATTTTTCATCTGTTTTTTAAATTTCTAAACGATAATATCTCTTGCTTAACTTAAAGAATGGGTTTCGGGTAAGTTGTGGCACTCGACTCCTCTTCCAGAAATTGTCAGAATAGAACACCATAACCTCACTAAGATGGCAACCAAAACCAGCAGTTGGTGAAGATGCAAAACAGCCGAACTAAACTTTGTCACATTCGAATTCGGCCGCCACAGCCCAGAGGTTCTATTGTTCTATCCTGTGACCATTTTTGTAGTTTTCTTAAAAACAGAAGGAATTGCAATTATCCTTACGTCAAGACCACTCTAAGACGTTTATTATCTACATTTTAACCAGTCCTTTTTGTAACAGCTAAGGAAGTCAGTGAGTCGCATATATGTGACGCCGGAGGCGATTGTGGTAGAAAATTTTCTTTCCTCTACAAAGTAATGCTGACACTTATAGCTTTGAAAAAAGACAAAAATATGGATGAAAGAAATAATTTTTCATTACTTTTACCTCCTGTCATAGTAGTACAAGTATCCTGGCTAAGAATTAAATGTGGGTAATATTTGCCGTCAATGGTAAAGCGTTCGGAGGCGGCTTTTGGTAGAATCATTTTATAGCAAAGTGGTCTCTTTTATCTTACGGCATAAAAAGAGCTTTCACAACTCTAACCATCAGATATTTAAAAGGCCTGATGGCGGGTAAATTTGCGGAACCGCTGAGACACACATACATGAGTGTGTCCAACTATGTTGGCAATCCTACCCGCCTCTTGTGTGGAACTGCCGCTTTTCAACCAAAATATGTTTAGTCTTCAGGTGTTAAATTACCAAAACAACTTTAGCATGTTAAAATGTTGCGATTCAGAATTAGTGTTGACTCAGCTTTTCGACGAGGCATTCGCCTACCCCCCAATGATAGGAATAAACCCCTCTCCCGAACACATTGGTGGGATCATGTTTTCAAAAACGAAGACATTTGTACCCGAAGGAAAGTTAGTTTATTGCAGAGGGATTTGCTGCTTTTTAATACTCTCCCTCACATCGGCTGAAAGAGGATACAACTCAAGGCAGAAGTGTACCTTTAAAGGAGATAAATGTGAGGATAAATGCCACTTTCTTGAACCAAGTGCTTTTTTAACGAGGCGATCAAAAATTGAAGTCTTCCTATCTCACAAGCCAAAAGAAATAAAAGCCTGATATTCGCAGCGGTGTGACATAAATTTTACTTCTTCTACACATTAAACTTTTGCTGGGACAACTGTAAGTATAAAAATTGCCCGTTTGCTTTGACAACTTCGGCAACTTTTAGCCGAGGTCTCACAACGTAACTCGCACTTTATCCAGGCAACGATTCCCTTGCACAACAAACTACTCGATGCTTGCCAACTTTATGCATTATACAGAACCCCACTACAACGGATTCAACCAGCTGAATTCTTGGCCCCACTATTCATCGATTCTACCATCCAATAGAGCGGTGACATCTTTGACAAGCGTAATGATACCCTTCCTCCATTGATATTTATGTGACCTGACTGCACCTTGAAAACGGAGGAAACACTCAAAGTATATGACCTGTAGTTCTAATAATTCATTTAACCGAAATTTATTGTCCGAAGGAGAACACGTTTCATATTTTCTCTAAACGCGTTTGTACAAACCCAAGCCCTATCGTACAGAGATCACTTGTCGAGTTCTCTACGCATGTGCCAACCATGAACGTTAAACGCCAAAAAAATATTTATTAACGGTTTTTCAAAGTGTTATTTTAAAAAGTATTTAGAATTGAACGATTTCCATCCGAAAATGAAATTAGTATACTCTAGGACTTGAGGATTTTATCTTCTTCCTGGGAGACTGAGACCCTCATTCATCATAAAATTGACGAAGAATGGAGTGAGAATTCATAATATTTACAGGAAAGTTCACATTTCACTCATTAGTAGCAATGCAAGCCTATGACTTCCTTAATTTTCCGCAGATTTTGTGAAGCCACAAGGTTCGCTATTCGAGCTCCAGCCGAAAGAGCGTTCTGAACAAGCCCAGAGCTCTCCAATTCCGCCAAGCGTGTTCGAATAGGCGTAAGTTCCTCCACGATGACGTCAGTAACGACATTTTTGAGCTCTACTTTCGACAATTTCACCAACTGTTCCACGGCCTCTTGGATTGGGACATCCTTGAAAATCGAGGTCAAATAATAAGTACTACTGAAAAAGAACGAGGCTAAATTTCTATAAGCCCTAAAATGTGGCTGACCTTTGCTGCGGCGAATATTTGCATGAGGTTAGCCACGCCAGGCCGAGTCACGGGGTCATAGGTCAACTGACGGATGGAATCGGTTTGTGCACGCGTCACCTTCGATTGAACTGTGTCCGGAGGGTCGGTTAACCAAATGACACCGGAGTCAGGGCCCATAGACTTGCTCATTTTCTTCGTTGGCTCTCGAAGATTGTAGACCTAGATGTAGTGATATCGGTTATTTTATAATAATAAATTGAAAAGAAAATGATTGCATGGCAAGAATTAAGGCTAATTGGCAAAACAACATCAATTTCGACGACAGGTTTTCGAGAATATTTTTATAAAATGCCCTATTGTGATCTCACAGCACTAGAAGGTTAGCGTAGTGGAAACGCAACATTCGGTGGGATTTTTAGTTCCAATGTGCGATCCAAAGCTACATAATGGGACAAATTGACACCTGCTTAGTCTCCCATAGTCCTCTCCGTGTTTTATCACTGCACTTTCGATTTAATAACTCGAATGACAATAACTCCATTTCGAATACATCAAATTCGCCGCCAATGCTTCGCCGACTGCATATGCAAAAGGATTTCGACCTTCAGGGAGTAAATGCATTAAGCTTACAGGGAGAAGTTAAGCGAGAATTCTGATTCATAACTAAAAAGTCCCCACCTTTGTAAACCTTTTAAATCACGATCCAAAGTCGTTTTCAAGTAAACGTGTCAAATATGTGACTTCGACCTGTAAATAAAATTTCAAAATCGAGCCCAAAAACCCCAAATGCTTTCGGAGCTAGCCACACCACAAAATGCAGGAGTTAGGACTGGGAAGTCGTATCGCCAAATTTTGCATTTCCGCAATTCATTTGTCATATCATCAAAAACTTCAAAAAGGGAAAAGCTCCTCGATACATGGAAACCACACTCCAAACCTTCACAAATAAGAATGCAACAATCAGGTTCAAAACACTGCATTCCGCGTTTCCCTCAACATTTAGCAAAGAGTAGTGATTTACTTAATCAAAGCACTCAAAAAATACAGAACTTATTCTATTCGTGAAGAAACTTCGATGGCTGCTTGGAGCGGACATGCTTTGGCTAAACCTCAATGACGTACGAGCTTCAGATATTACAAAAGAAAAGTTGAATGGAGGAATCAAGGCAACCACACACACAGCAACATGTTACATTACTCCGCAGATCGTGTTTTCTGTCACTTTCATGATTATATACGTCTCAGCGGCAGCAACTTAGTCCCACTGGCACAATTGCATGATCAGAGCAGAAGATGAATTAGGTCAGCAAACAATTTAAGCAGAGAGCCGCGGTTATTCAATTTGTTTTGCTGATCGTGATTAGCTAGGCGAGCAATCAATCCCACATAGCATCAGTAGTATTAGCGATAGAACTAAACCAGAACAGAAACAGAAACGATGACCTCTGATGAGACAGCGATAGCAAAAGCTTCAAAAAATGAAAAGTGGAACAAAATACCACAAAAAATAGGCCCCAATTACTATCAATAATTTGCAGATTGACTGAAAAAAAACTTCACCGCATCAAAAGAGAATTGTCACCAAATCTACATAAGTATACAGCGCTTATCACATACACCATCAGTGCCTCGGGTGAAAATTGACCACCACAGACCAAGGGTTTCATTGTTTTACCATAGTATCGTCACCTAGACCACCCAAAGTAAAGTGATCGTCGCTAGGTCGAGAGTATCTTATAGATATTTTATTGTCTTGGACTCAACAAGCCTGTTTGCGACATAACTTCGTGAAACTTGTTATCACAGATTGGTGGACAACAAGTAACACATTTGTGGTGCCAGGCTCAATAAGGAAAGTCAGAACGTCACACATATGTGAAGCTGGTGGTGAACATATTAAACATAAACCGTGTCATATCTACCTTTATTAGCTAAAAATCTAACACCCAATCTTTCATTTCTTTACCTTACATCTTTCGTTTCTTACTAAGCAGTTTCGTAACACCATCCAAAAACAATTATAAGGCCTACCCTAAACTCACCTTTGGCGTTTCGGTCAGCTTTAAGCAAGGAGACTTGAGAAGGCCCTGGAGCGCTGGCCAGTGGGTCAAAGTCACACGAGCGAGGTCACGGGTGAGTTCGAGATGAGTGATCTGATCAGCGCCAACAGGTACGAAGTCGGCGGCGTAGAGTAGCACGTCGGCCGCCATGAGGAGGGGGTACGTGAAGAGACCCACAGAGGCGCCGACCTCCCCTGAAGCCTCCGACTTCTCCCGCCACTGCGGCAGATGTGCCAGACGCTGTGGATGAAGAATGAGAGGGGACTGGGCCTTCTTAATTATGTGGATAACCACACAGACACTTTCGATACTCTGTAATTCAGTATTCTTACTAATGATATACTACTTTGATGATAACGATCCTTCTTCAAGACTTCTAATTCTTCCGTGTATTAATAATGATGATACACTGGTCTTTTCAGATTAACGTGACCCAATCTCCGCGCTGACAGTTTAAAGGTTTTTAGAAACTTCAAATTAGGGAGAGGAATGTATTGTTTCTTTGGCTTTAACTATGCTTGTCATCGTGGGAAAACTTTAAAATTGCATATATTTGTTTACAGAGTAGAGTGGATGGACAAATGGGTAGACACGGGAAAGATATTTTAGTTCTACACGTTGCTACACTGGCCTTTTTGGTTATGTGTTCCAACTTCCACACTAATGATAAGACTGTGTTAGTTTCAATCATACCTCTAACCTACACCTCTGCTCACGGACAGCAGAACTACTTATAGCCACAACAGAGGTAATACAATGTTCGCGATCAATAACAGTTTGCATTATAAAACCAACGAGCAAGGGACAAAGGGGTGGTGGACTTCAAGGACTCAATGATTATTAGGCACAACATGAAGGGATAGTATTTTTTGAATAGAAGCTTGTCGTTAGTTAATCCACATTTAATTCGATGAAAGCAAATTAGTCGGCAATTTATGTATTTCAAGTAGCACACATCATCCACGAATCCGACAAAGGTTAAAAATAGGCACATAGACCAAATAATAACGGTGAGCCAAGAAAAAAGAAAACTGATGAAAAGAACTTACATTAACAGTACATTGTGAAGCCAGAATCCAAGCTAGTTCACAGTGGCCAGTAACGCTTGACTGAGGAAAGAGAATTGTTTTCCTTTTGGCCGTTGAGTCTTCAGATCTTAAAGCTGGGTCGATACCACAGGCCAAAAGTGCGGATCCCAACTTAAGTGTCGACTGAGCCCGATCATTGTTAGGAGTATGTTTGGTCAAGGCATGTAAGTCGGCAATCAATAAAAAGAATTGGTCCACACTTCCCTCTGATTGTAGTCTGACGCAGGGCTTTATCATCCCGAAATAGTTACCTAGATGAGGATACCCTGTTGGTTGGATTCCAGTGACAACTATTTGCCTATGATGTCCTGTGACATAAAACGCCCTTATTTGAGTGGAACCAGATAAGAGCATTCGTCGAAGTGGGCGACATGATAGCTGAGGAAGAAACGGCAAGAGCTAAGAGGAAAATTTTAATGATGGGCACAAATGCACATCATGCTTCAGTAAAATCACATACATACTTAAGCATGCCCTACACGGATTGCAATTGGCTAAAGCAAATTTGCATCTTTTTTCTGTATAGATAAACATCCAACTAACTAAATTCCTATGTAAGTTTTTTAATCTGGCAAATATATGAAATGCATGCTTAAACTAATAATAATTGTAAAAAAACACATGTAAGGTCACTAGATAGCTTTTATAAACCCTTCTAACACTACCCTATTCGTCACAATCATTATTTTCGTCAGATTTACCTCTTCTGCAAGTCAAAAAGTTACCAGGACATGCCTTTTACCAAAAAAATATTATCACTGCATAATTTACATAGGGGCCACGGTCAACACACTTCTTTGCTTTACTTGCCTATTGTATCGCCCTTTATCTGCTCCGAAGTTATAGCAAGACAAAACACGTGTAATACTATCATGAAGAAGGACCGAGACGCTACTACCATGGTTTAATGGCCGTATTGCAGAGCTGATGCTTGATCTGCGTGGACTGATGGAACCGCATATCTAAAGTTAATGCCTATTCAATGCATTATTGTAGCGTCCTGAGACTTCCCTGAGGACGAAAAGACGCATTCCTCGGGCAGAACATACATATTCAGCACAGAAAAGGTGTTTGGGCTACTGACTTGGCTCGAAGACCAGCCCACCCATCCATTTCTATTTGAGAGTCGAAACACTAACGTCATAAGTAAAATTACACCCCTCCAGAACCTTTCCAAGGTAAGTGTGATATCAATCTTTTAATTAGTAAGAAAGAACCAATAAAGAAGCCTAAGAAATAATTCAAAAATACAATGGCGGCCGGTAATTCAACTGTACCAATCAAGAAAGTGCAAAGAAAAAGTGAGTGTGAGGAGGATAAAGATGATCCAAAACCGCACACTTCTCGTCTTGTCCATTGATTGTCGCAGGTGCTCATTTGCTTCCCTTACCAACTCCGTAGAACCCACAACCTGTTCACCAATATGCTGTACCATCTAAAAGCGTACGTACGTACACATGACGTTCAACCTGCTGCTAATGAAGCCAATTATGATTTAAAGCTAGGCCTAAATTCACCTCTGCTTGCTCCAACAGACTCTCCGTCACCACAGCCTGCAGGCGTCCAATCTCCGAGATCTGGCTGCCCAGACGTTGGATCTCATTGCGTTCAGAGAGGAAGTGTAAGTAAACCTCCGCGTTCTCCATCTCCAATTGTTTCAGCTCCGCTTCTGACAGAGAGTCCGGTGGCAGGGCTTCGGCATTTTGTGGTGGGGTGCTAAAGAGCCAACTGGTGTCGCCGCCACTACTGCTTCCAATACCACCACTACTACCACCACGTTTTCGAATGACACTACTAAAATACGACTCCTGATGGGAGGAAGGGGGAATTTCACCTAGGCGACAAGCTAACTCCACTCGACGGCAGTAGGTGGATACCTGTGAGAAAGATCCATCATTTACTAGTAAAAATATTACATGCCCAACGGTAACTAGAATTACGGTAAGATTACCCTAAATCCAACCAAATTAAGAGCTGTGAGGGTGATTAATCAACACCTAACATCTGAGTAAGCGACATTGCAATTATAATTTTCCTTACGATATTTTCGTGAGGCATTTGTTCTGGAAGTAAGTAGCTCAAGTAAAATCTCACCAACCTGGAAAAAAAGGGTACCCACGATCACTCAAATCATAACGGAAAGACAGAAATGAAGACCTACCTGTTCATCTCGTGCCTTCTGAAGTGACTTCAAAAATTCCTCCAACGACCGACACACCGCCTTACGGTGTTCACTCGCCTGCCCCTTGCCCGCCTCTCCTCCGCTGCGGCATCGCTGCAGCTGCTGCAACAGCTGTCCACACTGTTCCAGCGCACTGTTTATCACCTTCGCAACCTCGTGATACATCCGCTGGCGCGCAGAGTCGTTTGTGGCCAGTGCACGACTCAACTCACCAGCATGAGCAAGGTGCTGACGTACCGTCACCAACTCAGAGTGGAGACGATGGGCACGAGACGAGAAGGTATCGGTGGTCGGTGGCAAAGCGTGCCCCTCAATAGCAACGGAGGAAGCGGTGGAGGACTTTTGGGACATCGAGGAGGTGGAAAGAGCGCGAACAGTGCTAGTGAAGACTCGGGTGATATCGCAGGCCATTTCTAAAATCGCACACACACTGCGCGATATACCGTACAATATCGAGGTGAGGGTAAGGCACTGGACGTGAATTAGAAAAATAGGGATATTTATTATTTAAAAGCGGAGTGTACATGGGTGGTCTAGAGACTTTCATCCACATCTTCCCCTTCTTCCTCGCCGGTTGTGACGCGTTCCATAATATACACACGGCAAATGGAGTCAAACATCTGAAGGAAAGGGATGAAGAAATAATGAGAGAGCCTACCACAAAGATGGTTCGTCTTTCGTCATTGACAGCAAACCAAGAGGGCTTTCGGGGTAAGGAGTGAACTTGCAGTGGCTCCGTGACCAGTTTGGACATCGGCAGCGGATTTCTAGAATGAAAGCCAAGAGTGATAAATGCTCCTATCATTACTGCAATTAAAAAGAAGGAGAAATTTCGTCAGAACGGAGCTGTCTACGACTTTCTCGAACCGAAATAATTCGCCTCAAGAAAAATAATCACCCTCTTTTTCGAGTTTACTATCCTGAGTGGGTACAACTTAAATTATCTTAATGGTTTTTAATCAACTTTGTGGGATGTTTCGAAATGTGATACAATGGACTTCAATATCACCGGACATGGCATTGTCCCTGCTTATTCTTCGGTCATGTAACTTTTTGGGCCGTGCAGAGCAGTTGACCAAGTAATTCACAACCTTTTTTTCGAAGGTAGTAGCCAGGTATGCGCCAGAATTGCCGATAAAGTGTTTGAATAAAAAAGCATAATTCTGTTAAATATTACTCAACAGTTTCACTTCTTTTTACATCAAAAATGACAACCAGAATCCGTCATTTTATCTGCCAGCGTTATATTCTTCTGTTAGAATAATAGAGGTTTGTCTCATGAAAAAATGACTCTAAAGTAAGAAACTGACAGAAAGTTTGAGGACGAAACATCGTTGACAAAAGTGCACAAAAAGTTAATTTTACATGACAATAAAAAACAAAGTTTTGACTAAAAGAGAGAAGAAATAAATCACAAGGTAGGATAAAATCGAGGAGTTTCCGATAATCATTTACTGCATTCCCTGTAACTTCCGCGAAGGCAATCACTCTTCAAAATCAACTCAGTGGTACTGCTCACAGTCGAATTGTTTAAAACTCATTCGGTTGGAGTTATTTAACCTACCTGAGCAGCACATCGGTGAGATTAGAGGACGCCAGCAAAATGGATAATGTGGCCAGTTCAGGAGCACCGCTGAGCCCCTGTTCCAGGGGGATGAAGATGAACCACTGAAGGGTCTCTGTCGATGAGGCGTCCGCCTCACGGTAAATCAGGGCCACAAGAGTATTTATTTCAATGAATTTCAAATCCACAATTTGGTAGGGTCTAATAAGACAGGGAAAGGGAATCAACCGAACCGTTAGAAGGGAAGATTTTTGAGACCCAAGAGATTAATTTTTTGACAAAGACGGTATGAAAAAGCGTTGGGTCCATACAGTAAAAGGAATATGAAGAATGGTTATACTTTGAGGTATTATGAATAAGGTTTTAATAAGGTCGGCAAGAATTTAGGCAGTATATGATAAAGGTGGTAAAAAGAACAACATAAGCATACTTCTTTGACGGGTTTTCGTCACCGACAAATCCGTCCACGGTTATGCTGAAGCCACATTTACCGCTAAAACATGCAAAATCGCGGAGTATTGTATTTTATTGTGTACTTGCGGTTGTTCAAATTGTAAGTAGCATTTTAGCAGACCGGTATTTGCCAAAGACATGTACTTATCTATACAGGTTCCAGAGTGTGCACGATTCCGGTCATCATTTTGGAGCTCTCTTCGTGTCACCGCCATTAACTGCTTGTTGGTGCTTCTGTACGTGCCCAATGCAATTTACGTGGACCTGCAGAACCTGCATCTTCAGGTATGGCAAGTGACCTGATATTGTGCAGAACTTTCAAATGAGTCGTCGATACTCCTATATTGGTTGTAAGTGGCTCTGTTCGTTCTGCTTAGGCTTCTGAGCCATTGGCAATAAGGTTATTAACTATATCCTTTGAAAAAAAAAAGCACCACTATTTAAAAGCAACGGCAAACTAAAGACAACGACAACCTAAATTTCTATTGACGCTTTTAGCCAGCAATTGAATGCTCCTTAGTCCTTTCAAAAGCATCGACGGCATTTCGCTTTCGAATGCTGAAAAGAGGGCATGCCACACTTTCACAGGCTTTTGACATTCGCAGTGATTGAGAAGACTAAGTGAGCTTTGAAGAAAAAAATATTCTCTCAACGAATCTACCGTAACAAGACATTCCTTAACCAGGATTCGTAAAATAGCAGGGAAAATAGAGCGATGATGACGACAAAAAATAGTGTCCCTGGCTTGATTGTGTCGAAGCAGTGGTTTTGGCCGGACCGTAGTATTCAAAAGGCCATAGCTAAAGTCATTGCCATTCAATAGAAATTTACTTAGAAAGTTTATTTAAAAGAGAGAATACATCAGTTTCGAAGCTGATAAAACCTTTCTAAGGCTTCCTATGTAAAAAAGAGAATCGCGTTTTGCTAGTAATTTCAGCATTTAAGAATTAGTTGAAATCAAAGCCTACTTTACCACTTAAACAATGAACTCACTCGACAGGGTCAGAAGAGAAAACGAGAATAGCGTCGTAAACATCGACTGCGCCTTCGTCCCGTGGTTTCACATATGCGATTCGATCAACTGTTCCAGTGAGTGCCTGGAGGCCTAGCAAGGGGACGGTCGGAGCCTTTTGAGGAGACGTCATGAGACAGGAGAAGTGACAGATGTGAAGTCGAGAGATATCGTTGCTGCAAATAGATGGAAATAATTGCTACTTAACCCGCTCGTAAGGAGGCATCATGATGCCCAGGGAATTCAAAATGTGGCACTGAGCCTTGGTGAATTGGGTAATTCTTTACTATCCAACAAATACTGCTTTATGGTTTACGAGGATGAAGTGAAATACATGAACAAATTGCACAAAGATGATGACGAATTCCACAATTGAACAATGTCTGTGATCAAATAAGTAGGGTTCAGAATTCTTCACTTGTTCCTCAGTAAGTCGTCCAATAATGGAAATTAGAAATAATTTTAGGTAATGTAACACCTTGCTTAACAAAAAGGACTTAAAACCGATTGAAATTAGAATTATGAATGCCTCCTGGTATGCGCTATTTTCATCATCCTTGGAACCTACACATTCGCCATTAGGGGAACTGGTCTTTCCGGCTCACTGAACAATTCGCTGGGTGAGGATTGCTCCTGCAAACAAAAAGTCAAGGTCGTTACAGAGGTATCCACTTTAAATACTAGCCAAGTGAATGTAAAACTTCAAACTTTAAGAAGTACTAGGATGCATCATCATCAGACTAACACTTTGCAATGTCATGGATGAGTTGTATGTAAACGGTATTATATCTAAACCTAAGCTCGGTCATAGGACCTATAAAAGCAGCTGGAAACATCAGACGCTTGAAGATGGTTCAGTTAAGGAGCACAAGGTTTGCTGATGTCTTAAGGCACTTCACTTTTCTGACTTTATTGGTGAAAAGGAGGCATCCAGTAGCCGTTGCCGAAACGATGAAACTACTTTGGAAGAAGTTAAATCGCTGGAAAGATTTTACTAACAAGACGTCCAAAAAGCGCGTGCGGTTCCGGATAGGGATCCGCAATGTGTCTCCGGCTATACGTACGCACACAGTATGGGGCACAAATATGTACCAGTACATCAGTACAGTACTCTTTATTGTCCTCACAACTATTGGCCTCATATTTTGAGCTCTCATATCACACAATTCCGGTTGAACTTGCCTGCCTTAAAAATGAATTTGTGTCAGCTCTAAAGCTGCATGTGCTAGTTTAACACTTGTAGAATATTAGGAGGAAGTGTATTGTGCGGTAGTAGAACCTATAGTCAAGCAAAAAAGCGGCATAAAGCCATATGAGAGATTTAAACGATATATCAATAGATGATGCAGCACATTCAGGGGGCCCTTATATTCTTGATATTGGCGGGTTAAACCAAGAGTGACGTGTAGAGAGCAGCCCTTAGTTAAATAGGTGTAAATAAAACAGTTAGCTAACACCTACATCACCTGGAAATGCAGCAAGAACTGAGCGAATGTCACGCTTTGATAAGGATCAAAATGTATTTACTTGCTCTTCACTTCCTTGACGTTATAAAACGTATAACTGTTAGATAAACTGTTGAGCGGCTTGTGATGAGAAATGCCACCTAGCTCACACTTCCAAGACCAAAGCGATTCACCCCTAGAAGACGGCTATTGCTCTATGGATGTGGCGAATTGCAAAGGGAATTGTTCATTTGATGGAGGTCAGGTAATTAGGACTGAGATCTAACTACTCGATATGGCTCGCACAAGTGCAGGGAGAAACTCGTTTTCAGAAATAGCTAAGATAGCTAGGAATGGTCAAATAATCGGAAGCTAGTCTTTTTTCACTATAGGACAACGCAAGGACCTCTGCTTCTGTAAAACGAACCCATGAGAAAATCCCTACTTTGAAATGGGATTAGAAGGGAGCCACCGCATTACCTCATCGTCCGTATTTCTCCAATGACATTCCTCTAATTGTTATTTATCACTTCATCTTGGCATTTGGGGAATGCAAGATAGGAACTGTGGTGGCTGGAGCTTGACACTTTATGGAGGTGAGATATGCAACGAGTTTGTACTTAGATGAGAATGGGTTACAGATTGCAATTACAAGCATTCAAATGACGGGTATGTGTTAAGACGACTTTTTGTTGTTTGATAAAGAACCTCACTAAAAGATTCGGTCATCTTGTAAGTCGATGATGCAGACAAGCGGGTCAAATAGTCTACACGCATGTTTGACAAATTTGAGCAATCTTTTTTTCAAAAACCACAATGAATGAATGGATAAACCAGTTAAATTAGCGAAGCATAATAATAGCATGGTGATATGGTATTTAAAGTATTTGTATGCAAGACAAAGTAGACCATTTCACTTCCCCACGATCTGATCTCCACGTTGGCTGCATGAAGGCTACATTTCTAATAAGGCCACCTTAAGGCCCGCTTGCCTCCTTGCGATCTCAGAGGTAACTCGAGAATCACAAACCAAAATTAACCAATGCTATTAGTAGTGTGACCTTGGCATCGGTAGCATCTAATAAAGCTGCACAATCCAATGGTTCGTCAAGTGCCTAGTAAAGCTTCGCTATTTCAACGAGTAGATGTCAACTGCGACAACTTCGAGCAAAAAAGAATGAGAGAGAGAGAGCTTACGATAAAACAACTCCTACCGGGCGATGGAACCAGACAGGTCAAAACTACTTCTAGGGCCAACATTTTTCGTTTGCAGACAACGAGAATATGAAACGTCTACTACTAACACAACCACAACGTATTCAACAGATATTACAATTTAGCATCACGACCTCCAGCCGATAGACTATCTACTGTAAGATATTAAACGTTTCGAAACTTCAATGATAAACAATTCGCCACTCTTAGGGTAACAAAGTTAAACCGCCCACAATAATTAGTCTTCACAAATTGCTCAATTGCACTACTTCCTGTTTGAAAGCTAGTACAATAACCCCGTGGTTCGAAATGGGACATTCCTGGAAGGCGTTCAACAAAGTGGGGTTGCATAGACGCTTATTTCCACCTCAGAAACACAAAATCCGTCATCCAAATCGAGTAACTAATCCACATTACAAGGGTAAACCAATTTTATACGGTAAAATTTTGCGTAGTGATCATGTATTTAAAGGAAAGAGGATTCGTTTCATAATAAGCTACAAAAAATACCACCAGTAATTTGAACACTTTTGTGCGTTCCAGCCTACAAAAACCGCCATATATTAAGTCCTTCGCTGCTTGCTCAAAGTGAAATAATAAAACAAAATTCTTTGGTTTTTGAAATTCAGGCAGGTAACAATTAATACTGTGCTCAAAGGGAATATGAGAGAAAGCTACCCGGCCAGGATGCTTACCCCTCCGAAGGCGGCCAGTTTGTCGATGCGTCCTGCCAATTGTACTTCAATGAGGTCGGCTAAAGACGCGTTGGTCGTGACAAAAATGCCCTCTGAAGTAAAAAAAGTAGCCAAGTGGAGTAATACTAGTTTTAGAAGAGGTATGAGGGCACAATCGAAAAGCAGTTTCGAGAGGCGACGTTACTCTAACCCCGAAATGTGATATCGATTTACCCTAGACTTCAATAATAAATCTATTGACATCCCAAGGGTGATATTACTTGTTACCAGTTGTTTGGTACCATAAATTTAGTGTTGACCTTGACTACGAGTCTCCGTGCGAGGAACAGCGAATGATGAAATAGCTATTCCGGTAAAATAGCATCACCATTCACATCAGAAACAATTTCAATATAGATTAAATTTGTGCCAGAGCCAAGTCCATGGCTGTCAACTTGATTGTCAAAAAACAGGCTAATTAAATGTTGCTAGTCACAGTGGAACCATCGAAAAGACTTACCATGAAGACTAAATTAAAGGACACGGGAATAGCCACCTGAGCTTTTCGTTCAAGCTAACAAAATACTAGTTTTCGACAATGAAGTAAACATTTTTTTTCGACAAAATCTGAAGTACCTTGAAATACAGAGGTCATAAAGATCGATTTTGTAGTGTTATCCTCAAAGCGTCAGTTAGTAGGCTAATTTCCCATTTCCAGTTGACAATGAACTTATCAGTATTTTTTTCGTGCCAAACCTAAACTTCAAATTAGTTTACTTCTTTTGCAGCACAATTCAACCCAACGCAGAAATTAAGGGAAAGAATTTGGGGTGGAACGAAGAGAAGGGAGCCACAAGTTAATGCGACTAGTGGATACGTAACGCGCTCGACGGCCAAGGCACCATGAGGAAGATTGAAACAATATTTCACCCCTTTTAGATCATTTGCTCAAGCTCTCCTAACTTCATCTAGAAGTTGTCCAAAAAATTGCACTAAATGCAAACCGGCAGCTCAACAACAACAACCTCTCAAGGGCTGAGCTTTAGAACAAGGAGAACTGCCTGACCATTTGGTTTGGTTTCAAAGATAAAATGAAGGCTAGAGAACCTACCAGGAAAATATTTTGTTTCGAAATCCGTCGGAAGCGGGATGATATCCTTCAACTTCGCCCGTTTGTAATTTTCACTGGTGGTTTGAATGCCCAGCAGTTCATCGACAGGTTTTGTGGTGCCGCCCGTTCGAATGTACTGCAAGTTTGGTAAACCCGGCATTATTACCTACTATGGGCACAAGCGAAAAAAACTGCAAAATCTACCTGTTCAACGAGTTCGATTTGATAGCTCTTCAATTGACCGTCCACAAAGAAGGGTCTGAGGCGTTCTGAGACAAAAGTGATTATCAAATTGCGTTCTGTGGGTGACACCTTGGAAAAAAGACGTAGCAGCATTATGATGTCGTCGGCGATTTCAGATAAAAAATACTAGTTCAAGTTGACAATTTGATTGTAAAAAGGTTAGCCAATGAAGAAAGACGGTTGCTTATTTCAACACAAATTAAATGAGTATAGCTGTTGATTACTAACAGAAAACATACTTTGATGTCAGCTTTTTCTGATGTCTCTTTGGTACTTGACAGGGCGACTGAAGAAAACAATGTTAACGGTCGGTGAATGAATGTATTTAGTGCACATGATGCATAGAATATTCAACATACCTCCATAGAACCATTGGAAAAATGGACGCAGATATTGACTGCAGTGGTTGACGATTCTAAACTCAGCAAAGAGATACAGAGAGGTAAGGCACATTGGAGAAAAAGAATACGGACATTTACTGGGTAGAAATTTGCTAATACACCGGACATGTGGCTGCTTCATTACGATCGTTAGGTATGCCCTCATGCTAAAACGTAGTTTTATTCGTTTCCAAATGAGACTCGATCTTTTATCTCCAAACACTTTCGTCCATTTAGACGGAAACATGTTCTTCACAAAATAGGCATAGTTAACAGGACGGAACTTTACTACCTAAACAAACACTTGTACCACTTCCATGTTAAATGGTCGGGTCGTTTCTCCTCATTACCTCGCCTTCAAGATGACAGTTCAGACTAATAGCAGACATGTGTCTCGTCTATTTGAAAACAGGAGCACAAAAGTATTACCTTCTCCAGTGGATGCATTAATGGTTTTGATAAATCACTTGTGCAGCATTAAATGTTCCAAGCTGGTTATTTGTTATTAATTACTGTCCCATTAAATCATTGTATGCTTGTGCTCCTATTGGTGTTCCCTTCCTACTAAAGAATACACGCTACTGGAGTACTATAAGCAGGTGACCACTCCTGTATGAACTACTTCAATGTCAAGTCACTAGAAATTTATCTTGCGTTTATGTAGTCGTTTGGCTATCATATTTTCTCTATTGAGTTTAACAACAAAATCGGTTGTCAACAAAGCACAAAATAAAGAATTAAAGCGCCTTCCCATTGATTGGAAATATTAATCGCAGATGCACAATGACTTCGAAGCATTGTAAAACATAAATGAATATCCAAACTCACAGATGCAGATCCAGGGTTTTCTGAAGTGTGCTTCCGGCAGTTCGAATGAGGTCAACCACCACCTTCTCTGTAAGTCCAAAGCATTCACAAATCTGACGGTCGCGAACGCATCCCAACAATTCACTTGCCTCGCAAATTAGACGCATCAATCCACTAAAGTGGGTTAACGTACGTTGCGTTAAATCGTTTTCGTTATTTAGCACAGGATAACTTTAATATACTAAACGTATAAAAGTCATAAATTCATATGCGTTAAGGGTGGAAACAACCAATTTACTAAATTCCGGTTTAGTGGCTTTTGTTGCAATGTAATATGTAAATTTATGCATTTAAGAAAAACGTTTCGGTACACATTATTTCCGTAAAAGTGGAGAATCAAAATACCCCAAACACTTTTAAAAGTGGAGCTGATTCGTCACTAGCAGCAAGCCCTAAAGTAAATAAGCAATCAGAACAAGACACCCATTCTTTTCACGAAATTTAGGGCCCTGTGCACCATTCCTTCAGATGAAAATGAGCTTTTAATTTGCTATAACCCGAGACTACTGATACAGAGCAGAAGTAGCACTTTTTGGGACTAAATGACAGAACGCCACCCAGCCAGATGACAACAGCTTACGTACTATTGCAACTGTTGAAAAGTAATAGCCTTCATACTGCCATAGGCCTTAAACATGGCGATTCCAGCTCTTCGGATGGCCACTGGAGTCCAATCACGCTGGAAAAACTCCCGCAACTGGGGTCTACAGAAAGGAAAACGATTGGGTAACACGTCAGGTGAAAACTTTTCATGAGCTTACGACACATGACCGAAGAGAATGATTTCCAGCAGCTCGTTGCGAAGGGACCAGGTCTAGAGTTGAAGGGAGAAAGATATAGTGGAAGAATGTGAACAGGAGTTAAATTAGTGAAAGTAGCACAACTCACCGAAGAACTCCGAAGCCGCTCACGTGAATAAGATGTCAATTTTGTGTCCAATTCCAGGAGTGTATTCTCCCATGCGTTCCTGAGTTGTTTTAGGCTCCACTCCAACAGCTGGGGGTAAGGAAATAGTGGTAGGTGTAAAGTGATGTTACCTGCTTGCAATGAAGAAGAGCTGCTATGTGGAATGAAATATTTCGCATGGGTAGGCAGCGTTCGCCAAGAGCACGCGAGGGAATCTACAGACTTGGTGTAGAAAGTTGAGAAAATTTACCCCACCTTATTGAGAGTCAGGACACCTTGATGTGTGAGACTGAAGTAGCCGAAGGAAGCGAAATCTTGTGCCATAATGCATTCGTAAGACTAGAGAAAATGGGATGAGACTGGTATAATGGGTTACCCTGCAATCAACAGGTAATTTTAGCGAAGCTAGCTCATAGAACCCGCACCCATAGAATCGCACTGTATTGTCCGCAAAGTGGACAATTAGAACAGAGGGCCTGAAGATTCCAACACAGAAGAAATAACCTACTTTGAGTCAGGATCAAGCCACGGTTTAGACAGCTGCGACACTTCTTGACGGTTCGAAAAGAGATCACTAAGGTAGCAGATATAGAGAAGAGAGAAAGATCATTCGTTACTCTGTAAAGATGGAGAGTGACTCAAAAGGGGGAAAGATGGTTTGCTTTGTGGTGACATTGTGTTCACACGACACCCAGGTCAAGTGGCGAATCACGGCTGTGCCGAACTCCATAGAATGCAGAACGCTACCGTCGAGGAGATTCAAGAACTTTAGGCGTCCGCATTCATAGGCGACAGAGAGGACTTTCCCGTCGGGTCGCCAGGCTAAGTACGTCACGCCACCAGAATCAGAGGAGTGGACCTCCCAATTTATGCCCATCTTATACCTGTAATCAAGTGTTAAACGACCAAATACCACACCTTTTAGACAGATGTTGTTAGTTGCAAATTGAAAACCATTCATCAATTACTTATGGCAATTTCTAATACAAAATCACCGCTGTTATTTCACAAAACGGAGTTGGACTTTAATATCTAACCCAACAAAAAGAATAAGTCCTTCAACGGGCAAGATAAATCTTACCGGTGTAAAGAGACAATTCCACTGGGTGACCCGATAGCAATAATGTCCATTTTGGGTGACCACGATGCTATACTGACTTTGCCCTTTGCAATAGGTTTCTCTTCATAGACTGTTGTCGTGTACTCTGGCGGCATCGCTTACAAAATCGTCAAACAAACAGAACTAATAAAGCAAGACATTAAAAAACACCATTTTAAAAAGACCAACACCAATAAACGTGTATTTTCTTGATCAGTGTAAAGATCGTACAGAAGTGGCTAGTTTTGTAAGGGAAGGATACTTAGAAATGATTGGAGTAAGGGGGGCAAAGTATTTCGCATTTGTAGAGAAGGTGTTGAAGTAAGCTGCGATGAGGCAGTCTACCTTGCCACATTTCTTGCGATTAAAAACAAAAGGTCCATCAGTAATCATACAGGATATGTGTTTGCAGGTGGTATCAAAACGTTTCAGGACATCGCCTAAACCATCAGAAGCCCAATCAGCTGAGGTTAAAAATTTCAATATGAGCTTTTTTTGCCGATTACAGTAATAATCACCTAGAGGCCATGGATACATAGAATTGAAGCGGTCTCTCGTATGCCGTTCGCCGTTAGGTTCCACCCAGGTCAGATACAGAGTTAGATTTCGCAAGGTGTCAGCAACCCAGAAGAAAAATATGTGATGGGTATTTTTCATTTCCAATACTTTTGCGTCGAGCTCCACCTCGTTTTTTCCATTGAAAGTCTTGAGGGTGAAAACCATTGACATAAACCCAGAGACGAGATTGCCGCAGATATTCGATAATGGGAGAAGACCGTCGGGCGAAGCAAAATAGGCGTCCCTCAAGTACCGCACTTTAAAAGGTATTGATTTCAAAAGCAAATATGTTAAGCAAGCAGCAGTCGTTGCTTCATCGTTTGGAAGAGCATAATTATCCGGAGGAGATGCAATGTCAACCTCAAGCATCTCAACGAATACTAATACGACCCACTTTTATGAACCGCGGCGAAATAAACCAATTGAAACTCAAATGTCTAAAGCTCTGATTGGTTAAATTTTCGAGGGGTTAGCTGATGGTTTGGTAGGGTAGACTTCGATTACCAGTTCCTCATTCGATTGTGAAGTCCTTTCGTTATTGCATACACAAATTCACACTTTGAGATTTCAAATTGCTACCCTGCATGAAGCTCAGGTTATTGGAAGCTTGACTGAAGTCACTCTCCACGACAGCCCGCAAACGGTGTTGCTTCTGACTCCCTAATCGATGAATGCACTATTGTGCTAATAATTGCAACCGCCAAAAGGCAAAGAATTTCAAATGTAATCTTAGGAATACATATCAAAGTTACACTGCGCAACATCCGACTTTTAATTCTAGTATATAACGAACCAGGCAAAAACAAGACTTCTTGAGGGTGCTCACAACAAGGCAGTCTGAAATTTTGTTTCTATGTCTATGTGATCGCTAGGTTAATTTTCTTTATGTTGTTGCTCATGAACGGCTCCGTCTGCCTTTTGCCAATATGTGCACCGCATCAACTTTTCCTCTGGCTGCCATTTTTAGCAGTAGGTACTGGTTACTTTCTCCATAAATTGCACTTTGCGACTGAAAAAGTTGTAGAAATAGTGGAATTACTATCGAATCCTCTTTCGGGTTAGTTTAAATGAACCCCCGGCACACCAGTTTTGATTTTGTCGCGTTTTGGGGCGTTTGAAAAGTGATGGAGTTGTCGGATGAGGATTTGCGGAAGGAGCTTGCAAAATACATGGATCCTGTGCCACCTGCTACAGGTTTTCTTCAGCACTTTGTTTTACATTTCTAGGTTCCACTCGCGAAGTTCTCAGAGCTAAACTAGCTAAATTTCAAGCGTCTAAACCTAAAGGTATGCCTAGCTACGATTTAACTAACAGTCTGTTTAGAGGCCTCTGGTAAAAGGTATTGATCTGATTTTAAACCTAAATGTAGCTTAAGCGCTGTTGCAGGTACAGACGACTCACCGGAAGGGCGGACATCCAGGTAGGCCTTTGCGCTTTCGGTTTTATTTATTTGCCTATTTGTTTAAAAGCTCCCTGTTTACTATTTTTTGCCAATTACCCTTTTGTATCAGTGTAGTCACCTGTATTGATTCTTATGCGAACACCTTTTGGGTTAGTCATAAAACTTTGTTGTGTATTTTCTGACATTTCTTGGAATACCACTTAGGACCAGCTATTGACTTTTCAAGTTTGTGAACGGTGTACTTCCTTTAACGCAGTCTTCGGGAAAGATGCTTGACTTTCATGCTGACACTGGGGTGTGCATGAGTTGCAATCACTGGTAGATTTGCCTTCGGTGAATTGCTTCCTTCATTTAGTGGTTGAGTCTATCAAGCTTGTCACGTTTGTACTCTTTGTAATTGCTTAGTCCTAGGCTATTCGATATGCTCCTGGCATTATCTTCGCCTCGAATTATGAGTGTGTCTAGTGGATCTGAACCTCAGATCATCCGAGCGTATATTGCTCAGCCGGCGTTAATTTAATTCGTTTTCCATTATATCTAGACGTCAAACCATTGCGACGACCACCACAACGGTAATAACACCATCAACTACAGAAAATCTTGCATCAACTACGCCAGTTCGTCAGCGCTCACCAGAGAAACACCAAGTTGCTGATATCGCCTCCTCCCCTTCTGAACGCGTTTTTCACGAGGCCAGTAAATCACGTAACGACTCGGTGCTGTACGAGGATAGCGAGTACCGCATTCGCTACTTCCCCTCTGCCGAGTTACCAGACTATCCCGGCGGTCTGCCTGTTTTCCGTCGGCGCTCTCTCCATCCTTCCGGCAACCAGGAAGCACCCTCGGACCCCTACGAAGAGTTTTACATCCGTTCGCCACGTCTTCAGGCAAAAATGGATGCTGAGCGCATCATCTCGCGTGTTATGAGTGGGACCGTCGGTGAGATAAGATCCAGGCCCACCAAGGGTAGGGCTTTCTATCGCGAGCAGTGGTGCCGACCGGTGAAGCGAAAGTCTTGGATTCGTCTGCCCCCCGTTCAAGCGTTCTGCGACTTTCTGTCCTACTCTCTTCTTAGTCTCTTCAGTCTTCTGTTGGCACCTTTCACTTTAGTGCGAGTGCTATCTTGTAAGTTAGTTGAGGTCAGTGTCTACATACTCTGTACAGGTGGTTTACAAGTACTTTTTTGTCACTGCAGATCGCGTTTGCTCGATCCTGGGTTTCAAGACGCTCTTCTTCTTGCTCATCGCCTGCATTCTGACCATCCTAGGGATATTCTTTTTCCTCTCGGATCCATTCTATCGCAATCCTGTGCCGGAGTTCGTCGATCGTATATCGGGACCGTTGGCATCGTTTTTGCAAGGAGGGGAGCATTAGTTGCACTTCGTGTTCATTAAATGTTGTCATTTGTTTAATGAGTGTGGTGTCTTACTTCCCCCCATCACCTTTTGTATGTAATTTGGTAAAAAAGTTTATGCGCTTACGCGAGTGTGGGTTTCTGTTGACATTGCTAAAGAGCTTTAACATAGGCACCCGTATTTTGTCTAAGGGTTCGGTCGCACGATGTCTACGGTGGTTTGACATTGCCTGAATCAGTCTCATAGATTGGCTTGGTGTGTCTCGGTTTGCTTTAGTTATGATTTGATTGCTTCCTGTGGCGGGAGTTACTACCGAGGTTTCTCGTCATAATATAGAGGTCTTCGGCTGTCGAGGTGTACCCAGATTTGTTGCTGTGTGGGTTGTTGGCGATATGGTGGTTTCGCGTAGACGTTGATCCGTGGCCGAGATTTGTTCGCAGGGTGGTGTGGGGAGTAAGTTGTCTGATTAAAGCGAGTGCTCATTAGGCGTAGCAGTACACAAGGTCGCGTCGAGGCTTCCAAGTGGGCTGACGGGCAATCGGCGTAGCCCAGAGGCTAGGCCCTCAGCAGAAGTACAGAGGCTGGGCCTTAAGTGTCTCCTAAACCAAAATGAAGGGTAAACAGACAGCACACCTCCCATTTTGAGCCTCGCCCCTGCCACTCCCTTTGGTCAACCTCCCGCGTTGGTCATCACAGCATGGTTGATACTGTAGGAAATGCGCTCACAGACCATCCACACCAGCTGTCGAAATGGAGTGCAACTGAGAAAATATTTGATCACAATGTCACTGATTTCTCTTGGCAACTCCACTGGATTTGGGGTTTCGTCCTCTTTGGGAACTGTGTTGAAGACAAAGGAGTGCGGATATTAATATGTGTATCCGCTACTAGTCGTAGGAACACAAGCCCAAAAGTGAAATCATTTAATAAGGGACGAGTCTTAAAGTAGAGTCACAGGGAATAAATTTTCTTGTATATTCCTCTTTGTCCTCACTCCAGTGCTGCCCAGCCTCATTTATCTTGGTTCTGTTCATGAAGTAGAGAGGTGGAGGAGGTATCATGTGTTCACTTATTTGGCTTCTTCATGCAAGTACCATAGACAGCTCTGCAATGAACTTTTCCAGTTGGTTCACAAACACGACTAGTGTCGCTTCAGTTATTAATGGCATTTTAGAAAAGCACGGAACCGGGGTGGCTGCCTAGGGTGTACGTCACCTTCAACCCTTATGCTAAGGGTGAATACAGGTCCTCTCATACGCAGTATGTGCCCTTCTTCAGTGATAGAAATCATAGTAATTGTCCTATAGGATCGGGTTTGCTTTCCTCTGCAATCAATGCAGTGCGTCAGGACTTCCAGGCGGATTGAGGGGCTACTGACATGATCCGAAGTCCAGGCTACCTAGCGCAGGCACAATCGCGGAGCCCATGGGTGGATTGTTACCAAAATTGAGCGTTAAATAAATAATTTACGCACTATTCTTGTACTGTTAAGAAAAACTGAATTCCGAGGTCAAGGTGTGGCTATATGGCTACGACTGAATGATCATTGTAAGTTATACTTAGCCATTAAGTTCTTATTAATATCCCTGTCCTGATTAACACGGCATATTTTGTAGCGACCCGAGTCTTCCAGAGAGGCTGAATGGCTACTGTTCTGCCAAGCAAAGGCATCATTTCTGGAGACTTAGGTGCCCAGCAATCGAACACAGAGTTATAAACTAGCAGGGCCTTGCACTATCATTTCTAAAATGCATTTTCACAAACTCAATGCGCACTATGGAGAAGCTCCTTTCCTGTTCTACGGTATAGTGCAGTATTTCAAAATTCTACGTTAGGAAAAGTCAACTGTTTTACTTGTAAGCAATTTCCCGGGGGGGGGGGGGGGTAGTCATATTTAAGAGCAATCTAAACAACCTGAACTTATTGTCATAGGAGGCTGGGAATTTTGCGTGATTTCCAAAACAGCCCCCTTCAAGTACCCGTTGTAGCGTGCAAGAACTCGCAAAATGCTTTGGCTTATATGCATACAAAATAAGGTGCAGTTGTGCATCGTTCAACTGATGCATCACTCTTTGTTGTCCTCTTCATCATTTTTCTCCTATTATGCATCCAAATACCAGATAGATGTGATTTTAGGCTTGCCTGCTTTACAAAATAGTTTAATCTTGATTCCACAGCTGCACCAGCTATATTCTCCAAACTACTTTTTGTCGAACATGTGGAGAATGTTAGACGTGTGATACCGGAACGTGTCGTCCGGATCTGAGTAATTTAGGCAATTTGAGAAATTATGCCGATGAATTGCCAGATTTTGGTGCATTACATTCAGGGTGTCTTTCTACTGTGGATAATAATAAGGAATTCATGTGGAAAATTCTATTCCAGAATGCAAAAATTGACAGACTTTCTATTCTTATCTGTCGTTAATGCGCAGTATATAGAGCCCATTCACTTAGTATTTTAATTCCCTCCACCTTTCCTTCGCTGTTGATGTGTGTAAGCCAAATGCTAAACATTACAGGAGGCCACTCACGACATAGTAATACGGTTTTAAGGTTTCACAATCGACGCGAAATTCTTTGTTACTATCTAAAATTGAAAGATTCCCAAATACAGCGAATCAACATCTGGCGGTTGATCAGCAGAATCACTCGGGTTGCCTAAAGCCTTTGGTTCTGGACCACACGCTTAGCTACCGCATACTTTACATTCACCAAATGCTCCAAAACATATATATTTAGAGAAGGCGGCTGATGCAGCATTGGAACCGGGTTAAACCCGTTTTGTAAAGCAGCCAAAGCCATTGAAGGGGGGTTTTTTAACGACCACACGAACTATTTAGTCTCCTGTTACGACAAGTTCAGACTGGGTAAGCAGCATTTAGACTTGACTGTCAGCGGTTCTTGTACCTGTCGTGAAATCGCTCAAACACTTTGTGTCGAAGCCTTCGCCTTAGGTACATCTCATCACATCTTCAGTACACATTTTCATGTTCGTTCTTATCTAATGTAGAAGTACCAATACGAGGCGGGTCAGCACTACCACCCAATAAAAGAACATTTGGCGTGATGATGGCTGTAATAATTTTGCATAATGGCTCTGAATATATAAGTCTCTATTGAAATATCCACCATGCGAGTTGTGTTGAGTCACATTGTATCATCTAGTTTTACGAATTTTCCAAGAAGAAATTAAAAAAAAACCAATGTTTTATGCCAGAACCTCCCTAAAAAATGCCATAAAACCCATAACTCCAGAGGTAGCTTTGTTTTAGCGCCTGATTTTCTCCCTTAAAAAGCTATAGGTTGTATAAATTTTGATCGACCTTTGGTAAAAAAGCACAGCCGCTTTGGCCGAATGTCAGCGGTACCGCCCTGAATGGAGTACCACGTGACCGAAACAGAAAGCCAGTGCAATTGAACATGCAGGGTAGCAAATAACATTTGGTAAAAAGATGCGAATGCCATTATAGAATTTAGTCCCACCAAGCACTGGAAATGGGAAATGGATTTGAAACACGTGAATTACCCCTACAGTCTTTACTATACCTACAGTCTACTTTACTATTTGCACGGAACATTTGGAAGGCCTGAAATATGATAATGTAATGAGTGTATTAATTAGGAAGGGCCTTAATTGAGGAGTTGAGGAATCCTTTATGATTCGGACTCCAAACTTGTGACATGGTGATCTATTCATTCCAGGACTTCAGAATCCTTGCACCACAGTAACTTGAGGATGAGCAGACCTTGTGAAAACTTCATAGGTAACTAGATCCACTAAGATCCATGCACAAACTGTGTATAGGTCGCTGGAAGGGAGGCAAATGTGCTACATGCGGAACTTAAGAGTGTTGACAGTAAAAAACCCATAGACTTAGAATAAGCAAGCATTTAAGAATTTTCCACTTAGCCTATATTTGAATAAAGCATTAGAAAACCCAGAAGCCTTTTTGCGAGAAAGTAGGTTTTGTTTAGTACCATTTACTGTTGCTTGATAGTAGACTATGTGGTGATGCCTTGCACCGATCTTTGGTGTAGGAAAACCATCTCAGAGGCTTTTTAGGGCTTCAAGCAGGTGAAAAGTGCCTAAACTGTAAGGAGGAAGTGGCAATGTTCCCCAAACGATTCTCTGCACTGTGTATGCTGCGCGATGGGCAATGCGATCTCACGAAACAGCATGAAGAAACAAGCACACAACCGTCCCCGAAACACTTGAACAAGTCAAATACGCTACAGTTAGACGTTCAATCACCATGCTATGCTTGAAAATGGCAGTAGAAGTAGGTATCTATGGGTTTTACGGCTTCATTTACACGAAACTTCGTCGCTTATCACGCGTTGTTCACTACCACCTTTGTCGGTCGTCTTGAACAATGGCGCCCAGATTGGACTAATTCTAGAAAGGCGCACAAAGTACTGGTGGAATGGAACAAAATTCCAACAGACCACTGGATGTAGTACCGCCACAATGGAACGCCTTTTCAACTTAGAATAAAAGTCCCGACCTGACTTAAACGTCCATCATAAGACAGGTCTGTTTAAGCATTTCACCTTAAATGTATTTGGAGATCTAGTTGAACTTATGAGTTGGTACTTTAGAGTGATGGATCATCCACCAAATGTACTCTCCTGTCAGCACAAGATGACATTTGTCTTTTTTCAAAAGAAACTATACAACAATTGGTAGTGTGCTAACTTCAAACCAGCACTAAAAGGTGAGCAAAATACGTTGTTTCATCGCTGTCCAAAACATTTATTGCATATGAGAAAATAGGCGCACGTACGTCAGTGGAAATCCATAAAATACCCATTAGTATCACAGATGACAAGGCAAAGAAAGAAGAGGGAGAATTAAAATGAATCAATGTTTGGTATTGTTCTTTCGATTGTGAGAGCGAAAGAGGGAGCCATGGCGTCTGAAGGCTGATTTCAAACCACCAAAAATCTTATTCGAACTCTTTGTTCCAGCCTCCCCCGCCACCTCCTCCACCATCGTCGGATGTACCGGTGTTGCTGAGAGCGATGAAACACACTGAGTCGAGTAGGGTGAGTAGATTTGACTGGTGGTGGCGTTCTTTCGACGCGAATCAATCAACGTTGGAATGGATTTCTTAACCTGTTGGGAAAATAAACCAAAATGGATCATGTGGGTAAATGGAAAGCCGTCCACCCGGTTGATGAAGTGAATGACATTCTGCTGATCAAGACTGAAATTAAAAGCGAATTACCAATTCGCAATACCTTAATTAATCTTTTAACTCCTCCGTTGGGCGGCATGGACACCTGGCCGTGCCAGCAGTCCCATAACCTTTCTATACGTCGATATCACTCATTCCGCGCTAGAGTTATGCCTTCTAGTGTATTTCAGGAAGTCTAGGGGCGCTATATTAGCAGCAGCCAGAAGAAAACCCGATCTCGAAGGCCAAGCACCCCCATTTCCACCACCAAATGCTAACCA
Organism: Echinococcus granulosus; assembly: GCF_000524195.1. Taxonomy (NCBI): domain Eukaryota; kingdom Metazoa; phylum Platyhelminthes; class Cestoda; order Cyclophyllidea; family Taeniidae; genus Echinococcus; species Echinococcus granulosus. Next base: position 466,664 of record NW_020170429.1, read on the forward strand.
TTGACGCACTAGAAGAAGAGCACATGCGGCGAATGGAAGAATCTGTGACTACCCCTAAGAGAAGAGCTTAAAATGACGTCTACCTTCGACAACCACTCCAGTCCCGTGTTCCGCCGGAATGCTATTAACAAATAAAGTAACACTAGCAATGACTGTGAAGCATCCGAAGAAGTTCGTTACGGAACTATCCACGCTACCTGTATGAAGAAGTTAATTAATTGAACACTCAATACCTCCTCCACCTCTACTAACCGAACAGAACCTGGAGAAGGATGGCTGGTCAGCATAGAAGTGAGAACAAAGTGGCAGGGAGAAATGGACGTGATGCCTTATCCCTATAAATCTACTTTAAGCTTTTGGTCTTTTGTTCTTACGACTAGCGATAGGCATGCGTGGAGGCCTGTGAATTCTCCTTTCCCTAATACAGTTTTCAAATAGGACGAAACGCAGATGCGTCAGTGTTGCCAAGAGGGATAAATGATATAACAGCCAAATAGTTCCTCAATTGTATGCCATTTCAACGGCTGGTGTGGTTGGTTTGCAGGTGTTTTTCCTAGAGCACTAACTACGAAGTGGGAGGTTGACCAAAAGGAGGGCCAGGGACGACGCCCAAATGAGAGGGGGCTATGTAATACCTTGATCGTTTATTTAACTCTCGGTTTTTATAACACGGCTCTTAAGGATCCGCAATTGTACTTCTGCTGGGCGACATGACCTTCTGACGGCACTAGTAACCCTCTGGCCCTTCTGTACGTCGACAATACATATTCTGCCTCAGCATTATGACTTCTTTCGTTTTTAAGAATGGCTCATGCTCTAGTCTATTTTCCGAAAACACTAAGACATTATCCAACCAACTATTTTCATTTTATCAGCTCAAAAGAATAGGATTTTGGCAACAGAAGGAACCTGAAATGATGTTGATTGATTGTGAACTCCTCAGGGAATTATGAAGCTTGCTAGATCATAATTTGGAAGATAGGGGGCTATGTCACTTATTTTATTTTTAATTTAGTGAATTTGAATAACCACTTCACAACGCAGCAAATATTGCTTTTCATTTAAAAAACGGATCAAGGGAACAACAAGAGTAGACACGTTACCGAGACTCGTTACATTATGCCATGGCTTCCCACCTTATGAAAACGAGAATACAGGCTTTTTGAACCGCAGCCTAATCTCCCGTGTAGTTTCCGAAGTGCAAAAAAATTTTCCAGCTTTATTTTAATCTATTCCAAAACTCTCAAATTAATGGCGACTCCCCAAATCCTCCAGTAATGCATGCTCTCTCTCATTCCCTCGCAATCAGCTCATGTCAAGCAGAGGCGTACCTTAAGTATAATGATCATAACCTAATAGACCAAGGTCAGTCACTTACCACAAGTACTCTTAAGTGGGACCAAATACGTAAAGACTCCCGCAGGCAGTCCCCAATACCCAGTAGACGGGCTCTTACACCCACAATGTACCTCAGCGGTTACTCATATACGGTGGTCAACAAAGGCGTCTGTTCTGAAGTCTTTGTCCATTTATCATACGGCTGGAAGCTCGATAGGACCCAGGCCACGAGAACATGGAAACCCAAGTCCATAAAAGTGGGGACTCAGTTTGTAACACAAAGCACTTTGTAAAAAAGGTTAATTTAAAATAATAGTGTAAAATTTTCTACTTGAAACTTCTCTTCATGATTAGGCGCAGAATACCAATTGGATGACAAAACTAACGACTCTCACTAACAAAAAAAATTGTCAAGGCTCACGTATCATGCCATTGTTTATGATTTCGATTTTCAAAAATATTTCACCAAACCTCCTCTGGAATGAGTTGCCGGAAAGTGGCATTTTAGAGGTTCAGCCCAGCTTAGTTATGAATTGTGGTTTTTAAATCATATTCCAAACTCGGAATAACGCTTTCATGCAATTTTAGTGGCCAATTTTCAAACTTCTAGTTTCAATTTTAGCGATTTCTGAAATTCTTCCCAAACTTGTCTACTCATTACCAAGACTACATCTTAGTGGCATAAGGTTCTACAAAGACAATTTATCCAATTAATTCAAAGATGTGAAATAATCCGAGAAACAAACAATTTTATATATATTCCGATTTGTCTAGAAATCCCTTTAAATGCAAGAGATGTTGGTCATTTCACGAAGACACAGCAGGTATCAATAGCGTTCCAGAACAAGATTTCGGCTATGCGATTTCTTACCCCATATTTCGATCGAATGGTGTTCTCACCCTCGTACAGATGTAATGAAGGCGAAACACATGTGGTGGAGGCCATGAACGTGTCCATTAGCTCCACGACCTCCGACTTCGACGCGGAAGCCGTGTGAGGCGGTGGAAAGAAACAACCCCCTGAGGGCAACCAAGTTCTACCTGAACGGTAAAATGGTGGAGTGTGAGGGGAGGAGGAGTCAGTTCGAACTGTCGACGTCATCTGCAAACCAGGCACTCCTAAAGAGTGTGGATAGGATGGATAGTTTTATTGGTTCTACTAGTTTAAATATTAGTAGGCTGGAAAAGAAGGCGTCAATGATAAATTTCGGGGAAGGAAAGATCTTTCAGTTCTACCACATGCTTATGGTCGAACTATTTCCTGACTCGTATGCTTCTTTGTATTATCTCCAAATGTAACACAGCTACTATAACACGTTAGAACCAGCGGTTTTCCTACAATAGAAGGGATATAAAGAGTCTCGGAATGAAAGTATGTTTAAAATGTCGATAGCTTACACTCATTACTCAAAGCTAGCTAATAGAGCAAATTCAGTTCCCCAGAGAATCATACCGAGAGCTGGCGTTGGACACTTGCAAGGTTGGCACTCCAATTGAATAGGTTCCTCATACACCGGTTCATAGGCATTCTCCGGTGGTATTGCCCCTCTTAAACTTCCGCCAGCCAAAGTTACCGGGATGGGAGTAAAGGTGGAAACAGATTCGATAATCTTCCCGGGCCAGGTGGGGGGAGTGTCTGAGCAGGAACGGAAAAGGCCGCGCTGTGGCCGGAAATCGATGACGCCACGGTCAGGCGAGGAGGAGGTGTAGGAGGTGATGAGGGAAGAGAGTGTGAGACTGGCAATCGATCCGGAGGAGGAAGCGAAGGCAGAGGGCGAGGCGGCAGAGGGAGATGAGGCAGGTGTAATGGGAGGTGAGGGTGGAAGAGTGGTGGGGGGTGAGTTGGAGAAGGTCAGAGTCGGTGCTTGCGGTCGGTGGGGTCGTTTGAGGCGGACGACTGAATCGATTGGCTGATGCTGGATCGAGATAGAGTTCATCTTATAAAAACCACTTAGAGGTAAGATTTACAAGAACTAAGGTGGAAGCAACTTATTAGTACCCATTTCTGATATATTCGAGCAGCGCTTCATTATGAAACAAATGATTCACATAAAAGCCGATTAACAGTTTCAAAGCAAAAGTGAGTAATGCTAGAGAACTTTATTTTACCTTTAATATTCAATCAACTGCATTTTTGTAGTTACTTAAGACGTGGACCACCACTTACAGAGTTGCACCCAAACTACATTTGAGTACAACCTCTAGCTAGGTGCTGGTTCGAGGTGACCGTTTGGATTTCTTGTCAGTTTTTGATAAAATAAATACATTCCTTGATAACCATTGAGCCTATAGCATAGTGTTAAGCTCAAAAGAATCTCGGAGCAGCAAATACTCTTATTACTTGACTGTAATACACGTTTGCTTGAATACACTATTTGGGCGAGAGGTGGTCAATGGACACGAACCTAGTGACGGAACGAACAAACGAGGAAGAAGGGTACTCTGAATAAACAAAACCTTGATCGCTGCACCTCATACACATTATTACCAACAAAGAATGCTTCTACTCAGTCAGTCCACTCATTCCAAGGGAATGAAGGCCGAGGTGGAAGGGATAAATGTCAAACCCATTCCACTGGAGAGAGCGTTCATGGACCTCTCACTTTCAAGAACAATATGTTTTACAAAAGGTGTCTTAAAACCGCAAAATTTAATCTCTGGTTCTATCTTCAATGTCAATGCACACTTTGATTCTACGCGTCTATCCTCAAAACCTATTCTTGGCCGCCGTAGGGACCGAGATAAACGCCGGACACCGAGTTGGAAGAATGCTGTGCTACCTTAGGAAGAACAGACACAACAGAGAATTATTCCATTGCTTCCTAAAGGTGAACGGAGACGATGAGGAGTACGCAAAGAACCTCCAACTTTTAGCGAGATAAGAATCCCGCAGCTCACCTCCACCCAGGATCGTTGGATGGATAACCGCCCCGTTCAGACATGGAGTTTGGCCGCCCGTTATGGTTGAGAAGCCTCACGGTACGGATGCTGTCTCAGCGAATAAGTGTCAGGAGTTGCTTACGGTACTGCACTACAACAACTGCAATAGGCGACCAGACCCAAAACCCTCATATCACGGCCCTCCGTGTTATGCTCTAAAATTAGGTGAGCCTTTCTTTCCCCCATTGCGCTTGCACCCAAACGGCTCCCAGTCAATCTTACAAGCCCAAGGCAAATTGGAAGGATGTTTATGCATTTTCCTCTTGAACGCTGGTGAGGCCAGGCAGATATGGCAGAGACGGTCAAAGTTCTCTCTAGAGGATGAGATTTTATTGCACTAAGGTTTTAGGACTCCTAAGCGCTTAATGGTCTCAGGCTCATTAGTGCAAACAGTTCTCCAAGAGTTATATAAGCAAATGCGCCATGTGGGTGAAAAGATAATGCAAGGCGCCTCAAATAAAGGGTACTGTTGGCCTACTTCCACGCCGGAAGAATTTGATTTCTACCAAGCCTGCAATAATTGCTGCAGATGCAAAGTGGTTCACCTCACAGCAATCGCACCACTCCCTGCAATATTTCCCTACACAGTTCCTAGGGGAACGAGAAGTTATTGACATCATGGGTTGTCTTCCACCCACCAAGAGAGAAAACCGATATATTCTAATTATGGCAGACTACTTTACAAAATTAGCCGAGTCAGAACCCATGAAGACAAAAGACAGTGAAACGGGCACTCCGATTTTCTTCAATCGCTGCATTTGTCAACAAGAAGTACCTAAAACAGTTCATAGCGATCGAGGTGCTAATTTCGAAAGCTGACTTCTTACTGAACTACGCAAGACCTTCAAAATATCCAAGACATGCACGACACCTTAACATCCGTAAAGTGGTGGACAGGTGGAAGGAGCGTATCACACACTGAATACTTTCACTAGGGACCCACAACCAGAAGACTGGGATTTAAACTTTGGCTAATCCCTCCCTGTACATAGGTCTACGGACCATACATAAACCGACATTTTACTCACATATCGTGAAATGAGAGTACCGATCGGTATTTACTTACCAAACACGAAAGTAGCAACCCACAATGTTTCAAAGTGCGTACTGCGATAAAATGAAGGGATAAGACAAACTTTCAACATCGCACAGAAACATTTACAACTGTCGCATCAAGCAGAAGAAATATTACGGTAAACTCAGTCCGATTAACGCCTACTGGGAAGGGTACCTAATGCAGCCATACAGGCCGATCCCCCCCTCTAGGGCACACCGCAAGGTTCATCATCCGTATGCAAAGATACATTGCAAATGATGAAAGCCATCTTGTCAGTAAACAACCTCGCCTGTAATACACAAATCCGTACTAAACAAATCACCGTTCATCACAGCAAAAAGCGCTCGTATAAAGGTACACTACCTATCGAATCCGATGAAGTTTACATACTAACAAACGAAAGAAGACCATCGAAAGTGGCATATAATACAGACACCATCCATAAATGCGGCACCAAAGATGGTGCTCAAAAAGACGAGAGGCTATGTAATGCATGTGTTTGAATACACCCTTTGGGTGCGAGGCGGTCAGTGAACTCAAATTTCGTGACAGTGGGCGTCATCTGTCCCCGATTAAGACGGCCACTTTGAACGACCATAATCTTGATCACCGTAGCCCATTAATAATATTGCTGATAAGCAGTCCACTCTTTCCATGGGAGTGGAGGATAAAATAAATGAAATAAACTTCGAGCCCATTACGTGACATTTGGAACACGCTACTAGCTATCTAGAAGACATTTTGTGATTAAATGTCTTCCTAAATAAATATGCTAATTTCTTTGATCCAGACAGTGGACAAATTACTTAATCAAAAGTGAAATTATGGTAGTTTCGTAAACATGTGTTCACCTAATATCTAAAATGCAACTATTACACCAAATAAACAGAAAATTTTTAGATGAATCTATGCGGGAAAAGATTTTTACAGATGATTAACTGCATTTAAAGAGAAATATCTGTAGAACAACTAAATCATAAACCGGGTATTTTTGTTGTAAAAATTCTGAAGCTGTATGACAATTACTTTCGAGTTCCAAGAAATCTTTCATGGGAAAAAATATTGATAATGAAAAGTTCCAGAGATATCTCTAGCTCTAAACAGCTTACTCGTGGTGAGAAAATTATAAATAGCACTTTCATTTCACGGCAGCATCGGTAGCAAATTGTTATTTTGCTTAACTGTGTGCCTAATGCTGTGTGTACTTCATTCGCCGCAGGTCGCGCTTCTGCTCCGCGGCAAGGCCCTGGGGCCTTGGTAGTAGCCTCCCATCAGGTTCTTCCATCCTACTTTGGTTTATTATGACTTTAGGGAAGACTCTGGAAGCTGCATAGTTAAGGAAAGAATAGTAGTCCAAATTTTGGTGCTTCAAGGGCTATCGGTCTAAGATTATCACGCAATGTCAGCGGGAACTCTGCTTTCGTGTCACCAACCAGTTGTCTAGTGCTTAACGGTAACACATAAGCTTGATTTAGGAATGTGAACATTTGGAATCAGAATCGTTTCACCTAGGATCTGAAAAAGATTTGGATTTTCGCATCGATATCACGACCTAATAGGAAACAATTTACGAAACTTTTTGGAACAAATTTTCCAATGCCTTGTGTACTTTCATAGAAAAGTGCAATAAGTATACCCATATCTCGTAGGGAGACAATTGCGAACTAAAGCAGGTCTCTCAAATCACCAGCTCACTGTGGACATGTGTGCCAGGTGAAAAGCACATTCATACCTGGGAAGTGATGGTAATAATGTCGCCCTTTTTATCACAGGAAACAAGGCTCGAGAAGCACCTTCAAGAATGGTAAATTCTACTGCTAAATTCAATGTACCGCCTTGGTTTAATTTTTTTCTCGCTTTGGAAAAAGGTCAAATTTATTCAATTTAGGAATCTGAAAACACGTGTGAGAAATTTTTTCTTTTAACGCAAGAGTCTTTCCACAACAGCGCACTGAAAAAGTGTGAATTTGCATTTGGAGAAATTGAACTGGTTAGCAACACTTTCTGTATTTCAGAATCCAGGAAAGAGCACATGAAATATGTTCTCAGTGAGGGAACCCGTGTGAGGGCTGAAGGATGTAAATCTCCCGGTTAAATTGTGCAAGCCAGTATTTAAGTGAATTGATGAGGTCGACGGGTTGTCAAAGACAATGGATCCCACATCAAAGGCACTGCCGAAGACGACGCTGATACATTGAAAATATTACTAAATCGCTTTTTGATAAGTCTACTGTTGAGAGTAGTTACATTTCGTAATTAACAGGATCGGTAAAGAATTGCTCAGAATTAAGTAGAAATAGAAGGAAAAAGGCACTGAAAACCAATTTTTTGGAAGGAATACGAATAGCCACATTTAAAAGTGGTTTAGTATTTCGGAATCGGTTAAAGAATGTGATTCATCGGAGCGGGGTATACTTCGTTGACATCAAAATATGCCAAGTTCGCACCTTCAGAGAAATGAATCAAGTTGATACGATTTACTACGCGTCATAGCTGAGGAAGCCTTAAAATCATTGAAAGTGGGATTATTTTAGTGGAGCCAATGAAACTTACATTGGCGGCTTCGTTAAAGAGATCATTGAACTCGGCGTAGTGCTCTGAAAGTTTTTCATTCTCTGCAGAACTCCCAAGAAGCGGTGGTTGAGGCGCAGGTAGAAACGGTACCTGAACGGGCGTGGTGGGAGCTATCTCCACCACGGGGAATTGGAAACTGGCGTCTACGTAGTCCTCGTCACCGATCCCAGCCAAAGCCGCAGCACAGCAGCTCTCCTGTTTGTGCGTGACCTTAAGATCACGGAGATTCAATAGGGGAAGGTGAAATTAGCTATGTGTTTCAAATAGAAAAGTTGCTTTTACCAACCCTTGTTTTAATTTAGTTGAGGGATAGATACCTATTTTGATCTCATGCACCTTGCATTCAAAACCTAACTCGCGTATATGCAGAAAACTCATTCCAACCAACTTTCAGGTGGGAAATACCGAGTTGTATATAACTGCTTTCCGGTTAAGAAGTAACAAAGCGCAATTTGTACCAAAAAAGGTAAAAAATCACTGTAATAATGTCCGTACGATGAAGCGCTTACACCTGAGATAAAGGAATAGTTTTATAGTTACCTTACTAACGTCGAAGCATGACTCAAATAATGTAGTTGAAAATATACACCGCAACGTCAACCAGAGCATAAATTCCTCATATTTTAGTAGAACAGCAGTCCAAGTGGTCACCTAAATACAGTGGCCTGGCCAAGTTATAAATTGATTACAAATGACAACAATTAGGTATCTTGGATGATTCAGATACTGACTTCAATCTCAAAAATAGCAGTGATATCATGATTTACGAAGTTGAGTAAAATATCACATTTCAGGAAGCAGGTGATGCATTTATAAATAAGATGTTAGTAAACCTTGCCAAACAGAGTTCGAGTAATCGCAAAGTTTGGCTTAAAAGGAGACCTTTTGATTATTACGCAAAAGAAGTGTCCTATTTTCCGATAAAAACGCACCTCAGTCTCAAAACGGGGATTCCAAAGTTTTATTCCTTTTCGGTGATAACAATCAATCCTAGAATAACGAATTTCAAGCAGCATCAGAGGAGAGAACCTCTATTTTAAGAGAGATTCGGCTAGAACAACACTTCCGCTGCCTGTCTGGGAGGGAATTCGGCCGCCACGGCATAAATGTTTCACTTCTTCTTGTAACTTTATGTGACCCAAAACTGAGAGGAATATGACCTCCCTCAGACTAGAAACACTCCATATCCACTTTATTGTTACGAACACAATCAATTCGTTTGTGTTGGGATTGGGGTGCAAGCGTTTGCCGCGATCAGATAGAGAACGCCTATCACACATGTGAGGCTGGACAGACCACTTTGCCAGTGGCATAAAATTCAACAGGGAAAAGTCTACTTCTTCTTTCGTCCCAAGCCTTCGCATTTAAAAGTGGAATCTAGCGACTACGCATATTGAGTGTGACAATCTAGGGCTTTCAAATCTGGGATATAAAAGATAGGGGAACGGAAAGTAGGAAAACCTCAACTTACTTGCCAAAATGAGTCTTAAGCTATTGTATTAACCGCATTTTGACAATTTAGAAATGCCATAGCATTATTTATACGTCGAATTTCAAAAAAGTTACCTAGTTTTAAAGATGGTGTCTACACAATCCGCTTAGGGACTTTCCGTCAAAAAAGTATTCTGGCTAATCTAAACAAATTATTCTAGTCTTCATGTGTGGCAGTTAATACATCATAAAATCCACTTCCTGGTAAAGTATCAAATTTAAACCTATGAAATTAGTTGCACCCTGCCTCTCAATTCGTTTAATGCTCTATCATCTACATTTCCTTACTGTCTAAGTAAAATGAGTCCAGTGAAGATTTTCTCCCGCATTCACCATGTATCCATAACCCACTTTGGCACACAAAATCTTTGAAAGAATAAGTGTACTCCTATTCACTTCCGCATTTGACAACGTTAGCAAATAAAATTAAACGAAATTTCCCCAAAATTCACAGTAGTATTGAAGATAATGAAATAAACTGAAACTTTCACTCCTTAATTAATCAATTGGGGCACGACACCGTGAGCGAAAATGAAGAGCAGTAAGCACTGGAATTGCCTATCTGGGAGCTTACCGCCAAAACAGGTGAATAGCGACGTAGCAGATCGTTCGGTGGACCCTCTAGCACTGAATGTTGACAAGTCGGGTGATGCTGTTGATGGTGCGGAGGGGCGTCCTGTTGGCAGTGGAGCTGACGACTCCGACATATCTCGCAGTCGTCACCCCGTGAGCACCGACCTTCCACGGTGGCTACACTATTAGTGGTCTGTGCGTAATCGGGTGAGTAGCTCAGGAACCACGAACTCATGTCGCCGTTCAGGACCTGACGGTAGAGTTCTGAAAAAACCAAAGCGAATGAAGTCTTTAATTGTAGACAGTCTTTTTTGGCGATGGGATTGGATTTCGTACACAGCGTCGAAATGAGATCAAGACGACACGGAGGAAGGAATGAGAATATTGGCTCAGTGGAGCTATCTTACAAGCTTGGGGCAAACAAGCAGAAGAGGAAAAACGTGGAGCACCGAAGAAAACGTTTTAAGAGGCAGGGGAAGGCCACACAAGAAGTGATATTTAACTACCTTTCAGGCTACACAGATTTCAGTTACCGTCTCAATATCATAGCATTTAGTTCAGTTCATCTCCGCATTTATGACAGAGTTGAACCTAGCCTCGTGCTTCACACAATGCCTTCAAGGAGAACTCGGACGATGTGAGGCAGCTACACCCATACCTGTTTAACTCAATATTTAGTGTCAATTTGGGACTTCCACTCGCCTATCTGCCTCAAAAGTAAAAAAAATCACTGAAGATCGTTTCCCTTAAGAGACTTGGAACTAATTAGTAATTACTTAAAGCTTCATTCTACGTCGCCTGACATGGATATTGTTTTGGCTATATTTTTTTTGAAAGGAATGTACAACGAATTTTATTGCAATCTCTTTGAAAAGTAGGCCACAGATGGGCTTGAAGGAACGCACCTACGTCTTCATAGTTAAGTTACAACAGAAAGTAAGAAAGGGGCTGATTCAGCAGCTTTATAACAGACATTTAGACAACCTAAACACATACACCCCGATAACAGAGAAAAGAGCATTAAGGTGATGTAAGGATAATAATAGAAGGTGGCGTATGCATGAGGAAACTCATCTATCGAATGCGCAGCATTAAGACTCAAGGCCTGAAACATCTGACACATTTGAAGCATACGTAAACCACGCCAAATAGCAGAAAAAGTTTTTCAAGTTTTCGGTATAATTTGCAATGATGACCTGATCGAATTTGTAGGGACTCGTTCAATGCATGCGGGTGTTCATGTGTAAGCATTAGTAAAGCATAGATATGCGTCAGTCTGCCGGTACAGGACCCTTTAGTGTGCTCTCTACCAATTTCATCCAAATGTGAACCCTCGAATCACACAATGTTGGTTAGATCTTGTGATTGTGGGTTGAAGTTGTCTGCTGTTTAGCACAATTCAAAAGGTGAAGCTAGCTCCTCGTCCTCCTCCTCCTAACACTTGTTGCAGAGTATTTGGAGAAAATGCAGTATGCAGTAGCAGGACGCATCATCCAGAACCAAATGTTTTAGGGAAATTGAGTGATTCCGGCAATGAATCACCAGGTCAAGATGGATCCCAATCAGGAAGTCTCCCTTGTCTTGATTGTGATGAAGGGCTACCTGGGTTGCTGAATTGACGGAAGAAAATGGGCTTCAAAGCCTCACCTTGTTCGTCCTCCTTTTCACGTACATTATAAAAAAGTCCGGTGCAGCTTGTACTGTTTACTGACTGACCGACCAACTGGTTGACGTATCTGTGGCAAGCAATGAATTTTGCATTGTAATGTTTATTAGGCGAGTGAGTATATCACCAAACACTACTCACTCCAAACTTCACCGCTTTTTGTGTATTTCTGTAGGTGTAGTCGTGGACTGAAGACACGATTGTTCCCAATGTATTGTTCAGTCATAATTGTAGCAGAGATCTACCTACTCGGTGCAACTCGAACGTGCGGAAGAGAAGCTTTTTTTGAAAACCAACTACGGTACCAAATATTAGTGAATCGGTTAATGGGAAGAAACTCCATCTAGACAATACAATACAATGGAAGACCTGGTGCCTTACAATGCAAAACTTATTCGTGGGAGGAGTCCTGCTTTGAAATGATGTAGGATGAAGATAATTCCCCATCTCACCTTCTGTGCTTTCCATATGATATTCCTTCAAGCAATGGTTACCACCTCCACTTGACATTTGACAACCAACTGCGAAATGTACAGTTTGGAAGTGCAATCAATGTGGTTCGATTTTATGCTTCTGGGGACAAAACAGACATTTCGTGATATGAAGCTTCAGCGCAGGGGGGGGGGGAAATGGTACAGAAAACAATAGAGAGCACTGTACCAACATACCGACGCATGTCCGTACTTGAACAATCGCATTCACTGGACAAGTTTCTACATGTGCCAACAGTTCATACGGAAAACTTCGCGAACCTCTTTTGCTATTTGATATCATGTTTGTTTGGAATGTTTTTTGAAAAGACAAATTTCGGAAAAAAGGGAAATGAAAACAAACTAACTTTGATTTCGCACACACAGACACAAGTGAAGATGCATCTATGATTCTCTGATTTACCACAACAAGCTACAATTTGAGCTCTCCTCCTTTGGCATTTTAAAAAAAGCCATAAGAATTTTTACTTCAAAAGACTGAGTTCCTCTAGTCAACACCATCTTAACTGAAAGTTCAGGAAGACGAATCGGTGCAAAGCCAGGCTTTAAAACGCATAATTTCAGGTCACCAAAAGTTTTTACCGAATTCGCGATCACCCTCCGACTGTACATGCAAAAAAGCCAGCGATGGCTTCAAAACTCTTGCAGAATTGTGAAGGTACTGCGACTCCTCCGCCTCTGTCCCCTCCACCTGTCCCATCTCCTCTTGCAAACATTGGGGAAGACATGGACCGGGAATCCTGGGGTGCCAAATGCGACAGGTCTGCTGTGCGGCCAGACCGTTGATGAGTTGGCGTGGGCGCGTAGAATCCGCAGCCGAAACAGCAACCAACATGAGAACTAGCTGACGGTCGTCGGGGGTGGAGCGACCTTCTCGGTTGGTGAGACTTCCACTGGCCACCGTCAGTAGGGATTCCAGCTGGGAAGTGAGTTCACCACAGAATTTGGGCCATTGTGCGGTAGGGAAGTGGAGCAGAGCGAAACGAATGATGGCTACCGTGGGTGGTATCTGTGTAAAGATTTCTAGCGCCTGTGGGGGAAAGCAGAGAAACACTTAAAACTTACATTCCTTAAGTGTACTACTTGAAGTTTTATTTCAGTACCTAAACTATTTGAGCGATTTTCCTTTGGGTCAGCTAGTGATTATCTGGGGAATTAAACTATGCGTATTTTATGATCTTCATGGCAGTAATTTAATCAACCCATGCTATCTTGCAAAAAGTTTGGGTCTACCTATAAGATGGGAAAAGTACCTTAACATTATAAAAATTTCCTGATTGTCAGAATAAATGAGTAAACAAAAGAATAAATGTGTTTCTATTAAGATTTGTCACTTTTAAGCAGATGTATTTTGCCGTCCCTCACCGTTCCACCTCCACGCTGATTGTATGGAGCTATAACCATGCCAAGTGAGCTGCTAGTCTCCTCGTTCTTGCTTTGCTCGAGAATAAAGTTAAAATTGTTTTTAGGGACTGCCAGGAAAAATTGGAAAACTAACTCCGTAATCATAGCAGAAAACTGCAAATGAGTTCCATAAAAAATCTCGTAAATTGCATCGATAAGTACAGCCCATGGACAGTTTAATGTTTAAGCCAGTCTTGAGGGGGGGGGGGTAATCATTTGAAGGAGTCAATTTACGTATAGTTTTCCTGCTGATTGGCCCTAAGTTGGCTGTAGATGTCCACACAACATGGATTTTAACTAACTGAGATGGGATTGGGTTTGTCCCCGAATTTAAATCAACTCCCAAGCTTATACTTTGTGGATAAACAGCTTTTTATTAATCAATCAGTCTAGCTAATATAATCAAACTATGGTACTGAAATCGTCAGTAAGTTAGGAAACCTTAGCAATTAAGAAGTTTGGACGAGTTTCACAATCTACTCCAGTGACCAGAACCGCGAAGTAATGAGAATTTCTATCTAACTCTGAAAAGGAGGACACTTTTAACATCATCCTACGACATGGAAAAGGTGTTTGCAGGGAAGCGGTCACTTTTCAAGTTCATGCGAAAAGCAGCTCTTCATCACCTTTAGAGAAAAAGCAACATAGGACTACAGAACGACGAGAAACTGAAACAATTCCCCTGAAGGATGAGAGGTGGGGTATCCAGTAGACCTGTTAGTCCCTTTATCCAAAGTTCTCGTCAAACAATTGTGCGAGCGTGTATGTGTGCAGGGTTGCTTTTTTTCAAAGCCTCATTCTACCACACGCACACACTCATGGTAATTGGTTCAGTGCAGGGAGTCGGTGGAACCGAAGGTTTAGAGGGGAGAGGTGTCTAAATGCGAAGGCGACGCGCCGTACTGCGCACCAGGATTGTCTCATTGAAAATGCACAGTCACCTTCACGAGGCGGATGTAGGGGGAAGGCTTCAAGCCCCACACAACATCTGCCCCATTATGTGATCCACTCAATGCCAACTACTTCAGGATGTGGAAATGCTAAGATCCCCGATCTAATTGCGAAGGGGAATTCAAAAAAAATTAATTTATTTTGAATTTTTCCTAATGAAGGAAACATTTTTACCAGATATTTGAAGATAAGAATTGTAGCGCTGATGATAGGGCTAATGGGCCGCATTGCAATCCCTAGATACGCACAATATGATAACTTTGAAAGAGGATACATCTCAATCTACGCACAGGTTAGCGGCAAGGCTTGGCAGACTTATTTCCCCAATAGCGTTGAATCAATTTTAATCTTCCCTCGGGGTTCTCATTAAAAGCGTATAATTTCATCCTACTTCGAAATAACTTTTTCGAGTGACCAATACCTAATGTGTTCTTCTATCATATTTGTGCCATGGTAATTTGTGAATAGGTGCTGCTGCTCAGCTCCTCTATGCACTAAGAGTAAACCTACAATATTGATATGCCTCATTACGTCTTTAGGAATGACTTGGAGGGCTATAGAGCCACCCAATAAAAATAGTTGCCCTTAAGTAATGCCAAATTAGGTAACAAGAATCTGACTTCTTACTAATGGAACAGCTGTCATATGTAGTTGAACCTACCCAAGCATCAAGTCCTATCAAAAAACTGCATACTTTTTAAAACGCTACGTCGATCGAGGTATTCAGAGATGACCCCTTTAAGTCAAATACAGATATCTGGTTCTAGCGGCAGGATTAAGTTTCTTCATTCCTAAAAATCTAATTACATTAGAAACCTAGTGTTTGTGATAGGTTATAGAAATTTTCGCAATATTTAAGGCCCAATCGGTGCATCAGTGTCGTTGCCAAAGCACAATTTATTGCTGCCGTTCTTTGCTCAGTCGCCCCAATTTTCGTATGCTCCTCGAAGAGCAAAGTCCTTTGTAAATAAAACTTGCGTTTGTTTGCAACTGGTGATGGAAACTGACTGACTAGGTGTTGAGATGTCGTGTCAATATTTGATAATGCCACTCACACCTTTTCGGGCGGGTGTTTTTTACAAATGAACCAGTGCACTTTAAATTTTCCGGGTTGATTGCAGCCCTCCTGAGTGGCCCTAGAAGGAAAGCCAACAAGCAAGCATTGGATATTTGTCATGAAGGGCACACTGTTTACTTAACCTGCGAAACGAGGGTATGCACTGTTTTTCCAGCTGATAATTCAAGACCAGTAAAAACCCAAAACCCTAAAAACTGCTTGCATTATTTTGGTGACTGAGTAGTAAAGCCGGGTTCAATACATACTCAAGTTGATGTTACCTCACTAAAGTGGTAAATGACTAAAGCCTTCCAGTTAAAATAGCTACTGAACACCTTTATCCAAGCACTGTTTGATTACGAAGCAAGACAAATTTGAAGATATCGGTGGCATTTTGTGGGTGTGAAGAGGTAAAAAAGCGTTACTATCAAAAGTAGGCTCAATTTTCATTAATATGGAATTAAGAAATGGCGGCAAAATCAATTTCACCTCAAATGCAGTATCTATGGCACTGAGTCACAAAAACGACGCGATTCATTCGAACAGCTGGTTTGTAGGAATATACTACAGGTAAGATCTTAAGTAATAAGAGATTCAGTCAAATACTCCCCTCCGGTGACCAAAAAAATGGAGATTTTTAGCAAAAAGTGGCGGTAATTATTCCCAAATTAGCATTTTGTTGGTATCTAGGAGTCATCTAGGGCAAAGTTCATAGAAAACATTGCGTACAGTACAAAGTCAACAAGTGAGATCCAGTGCCCTCATTCGAAGTACTTAGCACACCGAACAGGTTTAATGTAATATATCGCATTTATTACTGCATATACAATGCAATATCATTTGTTCGCAGTAGATCAAGTTTTACGCTGTGGGTAAACGTTAGTTACTGTGGACTAGCCGAAAGTGGGGAAAGTGGTGGACTTCAAAAACACAAGGTTAAATCGTAGATAACATAGTGATGCTTCTTTCAATTGTCCTAGCTCCTATTTCCTCAAGGCACTTACCGTTAGCCATCCAATCTGCATTAGACAAGGAGAAAACGAGTGATGTCCCTGATGAAAAAGCAATAACAACTGTTTAAATGAAAGCAGATGGAAGGGATTTTAAACTGTCGCAAAGAGAGAAGATAACTCCAGAAGTAAATAGGCAAAGCTTTCACATAGCCACATAAAATTCCCGCTTTATAAAACCATCGTTTTCAGATAACCCGCTTGACACCATGTGGGGGATAGTGGATGACTTGGTGATAGCGTAACAGACATGATAGTTAGTGATAATTAAGCTGGATCAAGTACGATTAGATGTGCCGTATATCATGATGTGCAACAAATTTATAGGTTATCTAGAGATGATTATTCCTACAATAAAATTACATGCATAATTCCACCCATAAACTACCTGCCGACGGATCCAGTCTCAAACGCCCCACCGCTATGCAAAATCCCAGCCAGCTATTGACATAGACTGAGCATGGAAACTGGACAAGCGAAAGAAATGGTGAAGGGGAATGTGTCGGTTAGTTTTGACTGTTAGAGTCAATGCTGTATAAACCAGTTTTCTGGAGTCCAGTCACGCAATCCCAAAAAATCCGCAATTGAATGCCGACGAATTAAGTGAAGGTGTCAAGCATGCATAAAACTATGTGAAAATCAATTTAAGATTCTACTGTTTTGATGCCTGAAAAGACAATGATGTTGACAAATAAATAAGCCACTTTCTTCTTTAGTTCTCATTAAATGCTAGCTGTGCGAGAAACACTTTAATGGCGCTTCAAACATTACTATCTAGTACGTCTCCAGAAAGTTCGCATTGATCCTAGGCGTTTTTTTGCATGAAATCAGTACTGCACGCAAAAATCTACACGACTACACTACATGAATCAACTCCAGCCAATCAAAGCTGACGTCACCTGACTTGGCTTTGTTAGTGTGAGACTAACTTTCAACCAGCCAATGAGATTGCCGTGGATGAACTAACCAATAGGAAAGACCTTAGCAATTAGTTCTTTCCAGACCATGCAATTCGCGACCCTTGTAGATCTTTTGTTTTTCTCCGGAATGGTTGTTTTGAGTGCTAACTATTGAAATCCAACCAAATGAAGCATTTGCGGGCCCATTTAAGTAAAACTCCGCTATGGTTTTTTTCATGAAACGGCTCCATGATTTGTCCTGACTACAAGAAAAAGACCAATCCAGGGTCCACTAATAAACAGTCGGTTTTAAAGGCCTGAGAAATGCTCACATTTTAAAATTAAGAATCACCACGATTTTAATAAAAAGAAAGCGATACCACAGCGACATACCCGGAAAGTGAGTTGGAAAATCTGTGACTAGATCAACAATGGGGGAAATTCAAAAAGGCGTTAAATTACTAGAATCATTTTGGCATAACAATGAGTCACGTGAGCACTATGGCAGAGCGTCATTTTCAGAAATAACAAAAGTCACTTAAAAGGCATCCAAATAAGGCAGTTTACTAGAAACTGAAGTAGAGACCGTTTACTTTGAACTCTTAAGGAAGCGTAGCCCCGGGGGCGGGGATTCACAAAGAAATCAAAATGTGCGCCGCGGGGCTATTAAGGCAGCAATTAAAATTTTTGGAAGGAGGAGTGCAGTGCGAAAACGTTGCTCCACTAAAAAGCCTGCTGAAAATGCTGTAACACCTTAGTTGCCTGAACGAAAGCAGATAAAATACTCAAGGCCACACGGTGTTTGTGTGCCAAAATCCGTGTGGCCTTGAGATGGACTGATAAGTGGCGCGTGAAAGCAATAGTGTCGCTCTACTCTAGTCGCAGAATTTGCAGAAAATTAGTAAATCTTTGGATCCGCCCATCGAAGAAAATTCTTAAGACTTAAGAACCATTAACGAAGAACCTGAAGAAATGAGAATTTCAAACAGAGAGGGTCCCTCTGCCCTTTGTGGAGACATCTCTGGGAGTTTGACAAGTTTACTGTTATTTATCAGAGATACCAAGAAGGTGATAAAAACTACATCAACGAAAATCGTTTGATCTACGCATCCAATCAAATAAAATGAAAATCCAAGGGAAGGCATTTGACAAGAGATTGAAAGTGAACCGTTTTCAGCCCACGTTATAAACTATAAAGTTTTCTGTTCCTCAGAGTGAAGTTGTATTTTCACCACGCCAAAACTATAGCATTTTCGACTTGTAGGGATGTGAGAAAAATATTTAAGGTAAAAAGTGCTGGAAGTAGAGTTTGACTTCCCTCTTCTCATTTCAGTACAGGAACGAAAAAAAGTGGTCCTAACCACCACATATCCGAGCAGTTGAATTATAAGTTTACGCGTATCAGAGGGACTATTTGCAGTGTCAATCTCAGGTTAAGGCATCAACACCGCCACTGAAAGACTCATACACCCCTCCCAAGTAGGCCGCTATGATGTAGTCGGGGTGACGCTCGTTGCTATGACGCATCGAAGCGATGCGACGCGTGTCAACAGGTCGGGTTGGAGTGATGTTTGAGAGATGTGTGAGGCGACGGTGAGGTAGTGAGGGTGGTTCAGAGGTGAGGTGTATGGGAGGTGGAAGCAGCCTTTGTTTGGCCGAAACCAGGACCGCACACACACACACGCACAGGCGTGGTTGCTCAGCCTCGGCTAGTGAGTATACAAGACGCTGCTTGATACATTAATCATGCAAGTGCGCTTGCACGTGTGCACGGATGTGTGTTTGCTTCGCTCTCGTGTGTGTGTGTGTGTGTGTGTGTGTGAATGCAGAGGTAACCCAAGTCCTCCGAATCAACCAACGCCTGTGACCTTCATCTCTCACCGATCAGTGAATCGATACATTGACTGTCGCTAAAGTTAAAATTCTAGGCTCAGAAGTGACAGTTTTTTGACATTTATACCAATGAATAATTCAGTTACCCATATGTGCCAGCATTACTTCTTGATTGACGAATAGTCCTTTTAATCGCATGTCTTACACAATTTGGCCCGCACACTGCCTTGTAAAACTTTTTAGAAATATTTTCATTAATTTGTGTGTAAGAATCTGACATTGATCAGTGTTTAGATATACTTACCTTTGATTTCATTTCCAATTGCTTTATGTCATATATCAAGTTGGTTCAAATGTAAAAGGTCGCAGCCACTCCCGAGGAAGATGAAGTAAATAAATTAAGGTTGGGGGGGTGGGGGGTCAGAACTTCGGAAATGTGCATAAAGATCTTAACTGGTTAGTCATGAATATTGTTTAGCATACATGTCTGAAATTAAATCTTTAGGCGAAAAGTTAACCTTTGTGTTTATTTCACCCACAACGAATATATCAATCAAAATTGCATTAGCCACAAAAGTTAAACAATTTTTCATAAAATGATATAATGTTTACCAATGAGCTGATGTGAAATTAAATGCCTTTCTTAAGTTACAACTGCTGAATTCCATGTTCAGGATTCCAGCAATTTTAAAAACACTTTTTCTGCTAAATTTTTGGCCAGAAGTTTCATCCACTTTGCAGCTAAAGATCTAACCTTAAGCCGAGCTCTTAGTTTTCTGGAAGCTGTGATTAAATGAACATGCAATCGAATCATGTAATCAAAAGCGTTCCGAATTTTAAAGTAAGTTTAATTTTTTTTTTTAATTTATTGTCATTTTAAAGTGCCCTCATTTCAGAGGGTGCTGCTTACATGTCAATTCGCCTTTTCATTCTCTTAATTGTGGGTAGTGTATTTATAAGGTACGAAAAAAACTCCGCACACTTCTCTGGTGACGGCTTCCACGGTTCGTTATGATCAGTTCTTCCTAGTAGGTGAATAAACTGTGAACTGCTTGTCATAGCTCTAGGTGCCAGTTCTATTCTGCTTATCTACCATAGCAGTAAAAAGTGATTAAAAGAGAGTTACTCACTTGGCAAATAGTGACGAACACCACCAGCGGTGACACCACAAACTGGGTTCGGTTTCCCGGTACCATTGCGAAGTTGGAGAAATCCAAACCAATGGCAACACGAGGAAGTGTCTGGAAGGTCTGCACTACCATTGACGAGGCGCAGCTGTCACTGCGTCGTGGTAAAACTTTAATTTTTTGGGAATCCTCTTCCCCCTCCTCCTCGGTCCCAACCTGTTCAAACCTCACACTACCACCACCCCCACTGATATCTCCAAGAACAGCCGGTACGTCAGCATCAAAAGAGCAGATCTGGGTAAGGAGTGGTATACTAACTGTACTTTTTGCCTCTGGAAGGAGAAAGGGAATGGCAGTGGTCGAAGAGGTGTCTTTTTTGATAATCGCCTTGAAGATAGACATATTTTTAGCAAAGAAGAGTAGTGAGGCGAGCAGACTGGAAGGCGTCTTTTCGGGTATGGAGATGAGGGGCACTCGGAGCCTATAAACCAACGAAAAAACATTCTTAGAGAACTTCTAGTCAAGTTTGCTGCAAGGCTCCGGGAGGAGATCACGTTTTATTGGCCGTCTATGAAACCAGTGCTTGCACTACCAATATTTTCAACTAAACCACTGCTGAAAAAATTGGAAAAAACTAATTATTATCATGCAAGAAAGTTCCATATCTATTTTATTGACTTGAACTTAAATGGTCTGATTTGCTGATCAAGAGTACCTGACACATATTTGTGACGGTAGGGCATCATATACATGTGATGCCCTCCGAGAGTCAATACGATTAATGACCTCTTGCCAATGAGAATTCATTAAACACTTAAGAAATTTCAACAGGACTAAAGCCTGTTTAAAGTCGGACATGATACGTTTCATAGTCAATCTCTTCTCAATTTTGAAGTTGTCAATTTGAATAACTATTTATCCCCGAAAGCACTTCTGCCTATCTCAAGAGACTAGTTCTAGAGGTGGAATTGTTTACAAATTTTTGACGAAAGTAAATTGGACGTAATAATGCCATTAGACCTCAGAGGTCTGTTTATAGAAAAAACAAACAAGTTCTGACTTGATTTTTTAAAAGTAGTAAAGTGGTACACCCCAATCCATCCAGGTTTTTCACAACAAATTCATCATTCATAAGAGAAACACAACGTCACTGTTATGACATCAGTCGGTTCAAATGACTCAGCACGAGGTGGCAGAAATAGCTTTGTGAAGCCACACTCTCATAAATCAGTGTTAATGCCTAAACTACACCGCCATTATCAACAAGTGTCCGAAATGGTCTATTCAGTCTGCAAGCTTTAAAAGCATTTTTTACAGTAAAGTTATTTGAAAAAAGGTATTTCCCAACAAACCAATAAATTATTAAGTGGATTACAATGACTTGTCTACTGCAGAGGTTTATGACAACCGAATAAGTAGAAGGAATAAGTGAAACGTCAATTGGCGATTCCTAGTGGTGAATGC
>NW_020170429.1:488638-520408 GCF_000524195.1 Echinococcus granulosus
AAGATAATGCTACTTCGTAGTGTCAAATCCTAATCAAATCACTTTCCGGAAGATGTTGATGACTTATCATTCATTTGAGGCATTTTCAAAAGCGAACTCAATTGGAAAAGAAGTGGCAGAGGCACGGGTGAATGGTGGGTGTTTTCCTACAGCGCCGACTACCTTGTGATAGCCGACCCTCAAAGCAGAAGGGGGGCTATGTAATATTTTGATCCTTTGTTTAACTCTTCTAGGGCACTTTAAGCTTCGCGATTGCATTTGCCCCATTCCTTCTGTATGTCGTCACTACATTTACTGCACTAGCATTAACAACTACTTTCGTCTTCAGGAAAGACTCGGAAGCTAAAGTATAATCACCTACCGTATTCAGGGGTTGAGAAAAAGCAGGGAGATTCATTTTAAGAAACATTGAAACTAACTTCTTTTTAGTACCGCCATGGTTCAAATTGTTAAGGTAATGCATAACTTTGGAGACAAACTGTAAGGTAGAGACGTTTAGAAAATCAGAAGCTAACCACACCTATTTGCAGAGAATCAATCTGATATACTGTTGAGACTGCAGAATACCTTGTTCAAAATTATTTCCGACGTCCCACATGGAGTTGAAAAACAATCCATAAATGGTGAAAGATATCCACAAACCATGCATGTACCTCTATCTGTATGCTTTGTAAAAGATTTTGCGCATAGCGTTAACTTGACGGACCTAAACCTCACCATTTAAAGGGAATTTTACTACTGATAGTGTGCAATTATCGAAGCCAGAATCAAAAAAGGAGATGTTCATTTACTGTAGGCTTTTACAAGAAGGTATAGAGCAGGTGACATTGTTTATTTGCGGTGGTAAACTAACTTGAGTGATGACAGAAACTCACCCTGACCCAATGTCAAAAAATAATGATGATTTCATCACTGTAGCACGAAGTGTGAACGTCGAACCATGTACCTAGCCAGGGCACAAATTGCGTGGCTTTGTAGTATCTCCAATTTACAACTAACTCATGTGACTAACATCAAAAATTACTGGTAAAACACACAAATTATGGTTCATAATGTGTGGAATTTGACTAGAGAAGTGTTTTAATTCTAGTAAAACACCTAAAGGAAAAACAAAATTATACTTGTATTGATTGATGATACCATGGAATGGGGAAATTTGACCTATTTACTTGAGTTAGGGATTCATACTTCCCCCAGAAGCTGAATGATCCAAAAACCGATGAAAGGAGGAGGAAGTAAGAATGCGAAGAAGGAAATTTCCCAAAAAGGCCTGACGACAATGAAACTGGAAGAGGACTCTATTTATGCGTTCGTGAGTACGTTTTTGTGATTGGCACAGCCTCATGCCAAAGAGTATTCAAAAAAACGGAAAAAAATCTTGCATCGTCGAACATTCGCTGTTGCATGGGCTAAGCAATGTAGCATACTCACAGTCTGGCTAAATCGAAGGCTCGGCTTAATTCCACCTTGAAATCGCCTCCTACTTCATCGTAGTACTCATCCACGGGTGGATCGTCGGCAGCTGCTCGAAAAATTACGGCATCGACGTTCTTTGGAGGGCATTTCTCAGACCGTGAGACCTCCACGTTCGCCATATCCATGGCCCAAAGACTCAATTTGAGTTGACGTTGTCGACTTCCCCCGTCAGCGGTGGACTCAGAGGAGGGATTACTGTCACCAGAATTGTTGATAACGTTCGAAAAGTTATTCTGCGTTAGATTGGTGAATGCTGAAGGCGCAGAAGGTGAGGGATGGAGGGCGTGATGTGGCTGCCATTTGGAGGGGCTTATCTGAACTGTGTGGGGATCTACCGCGTCAAAAATCCATACCCGAAAGCACCGTCCATTCTAGAGGAGAAAGAGTACATAAATAGAACTTGTGAAATGGTTGCATAAGGCATCCCTGAAAAGAAAGGAATTTCGCTGTCCTTGCTAATCAGACTATTTTTCATGCTATGAGCAACTTGGTATGTCTTAATAACCTGTATTCCTTTTATATTACCAAGAACATAGTTTCCTATTACCACAAATGGCCATATTTCCACTCATAATCCCTTTATCGCCGATAAAACAAAACAACTCATGGGATTGTCTTTTTACTCCGACACATTCTAGACGTGTGAAGATAAAGTGATTCTCAAAAGAGCTTTATGAACTATTTAAAAGCGCGGTTTCCAACATTTTTTGGACAATTTTTTTACCGAAAACAGCGGTTTTTGGAAATGTTCGGAGGTGTGAACGTGTAGTGTATGACATTCAATTACCAAAATGTGACGCACATATTTATATTTCCGCTTTTCACAGAGACTGGAAGTTTTCTGTCAGCAAATCACATAACAATAGGTATTTTAGTGGGTTTGTAATTACTTTTTTCTGGGCGCTTTGATGGGGTCACAAATTAAGTAATAAAAAACAATAGCTGGAAAATATGCTTCAGATTTATAAGTGAAGTCTAAATAACAAATCAACAGGTGTATCGCGCTACGGAAGCAATGTGGGAGTACAGGTTGCGCAAGGAATCTTGACTGAAAGAATATGCTAAACTGTACACGGATTGGAGCTAACAAAAGCGTCTAAGGTCAACTCACTCCCGCGTCATACATTTGGCATGCTCTAGCTTGCCAAATGTGATTTCGGCATGCGACATGCCCTTTATCTGCCCCCTCGCTCTCTCACACTCCAGCTCTACCCCATACAGATACACACATACACACACACAAATGCATACGACTGCTCGTTTTACTGCCGTCATGTCGGGCACTGCTGAGCCATAGCTCAAGTTATTTGAAAAGAAAAAGCGAACTTGTATGCTGACAAATGGACAGGCAAAAAAGTTACTCAGTGGGTCAGTAGGACTATGCCAAGTATAGAGAGGTGTTTATCCATTCCGAAAAGAACCCTTCCTAGCCTGGCTTAGGTTTCTCACTAAGGTAAATGCAAGGTAATGCATTATAAAACCCGTGATCTTTTTCTATTCAAATTATGCACGCTGACACCTCAATGTAAAGGGGAAGACTCACCGCCAAATGGAATCTATCGCGGTAGCATTGTCTCTGCAAAACTTCCTTCAATTTTGTAGCTCCAGGTCCACTGAGAAAAAGCATTAGAAGAGGCTTTGAGGGTAAAGTTGAAGAACTCTCGGGCTGTGTGTTCCCTCGAAGTGATTCAAATGCCTCTACAGTTGTAGTAGGAGCCAGTGGAATGGCTGAGGTGTGCGGCTGGTGGACGATATGTGTCATTCGAGATTGTGATGGCGTTGGCAGTTGCAGCAGCGGCAACTTTGTGTTAGAATTGATTGTTCGACAGCATATGTGTGAGGTGCAAGCGCCATTTGATGGCAGAGTTTCTAGAAGACGCGGGTTTTTTTGGCGTAGAGAGGTTTGCCTCTAGAATGAGAAATTTCCGTGATACTAATTACACGATTTTGTTAGAAAAAGGTTGTGTCAAGGATAAACTTACAGAGGAGTCCGAGGAAATGGCGATGGGTATTTGGCAACATGTTAAGTTTGAAGGTAGATTCTTTCCTTCTATGGGTAGGGCATAGGTCATATTCTCCGTTAAACTAAATCGATTGACAAGACGCGGAATTGGTCGGAAACTGTTCCGATCGGGTGGACTGGAGTTGGCGTCCGCGTAAATAGAAACCAGGGTGCCAGTACGCTTGGAATGGCTAGGCCAAAAAAAAATATTTGACAAAAATTGCTTACTCAAGTCCCAATTATGATGATAAAATGTCTTACTGAAAGTGAGCACCAGAGTTCATAAAGGATTGAGTGCAGATACCAGGTGGTGGTGAGTAAGGGAAGTATTTGCAATTTATTTCGCTTGATGATGAGGAGCACAAGAGAGCAGCAGATAAAAATGCTTGCTGGACGTTGACATCAAGCTTGGCCGATGTTTCTACCCTACAGTAGCGAATCTTCTTTAGTACCTTTGATCCCTTGTGCAGCAGACATTTAATAAACGCCTTATTCTCGGGAGAGGCAGCACAATCATGTTTGGATGATGCAAATACAAATGGAATTTTTCGTTTCCGCATCTCCATTATAGCTCTTTTTAAAAAGCTTTGTTGGGAAAGTGCAGCTTCACCTGTGAGAGTAATATCCAGCACAATAATAAAAGCATCGACGACAAAATCACACGGTTCAAGGATTTCTCGCGAATAATTCCACTCGTTCCCAACTTGATCTTTGCAAATATAGGCTGTTTTTGGTGACTCGACGTGAATCATGTTTGAGAAACACCTATCTATATAGGGTTCAGTTCCGAATGGAGTAAATAAGTGGTCATCAATAAAATCGCATTGCTCGATTATTCTCAGGCGATACCTTTTTGATTCATGTTGTATTATCCTGGAACCCCAATAAATCCATTGATCCCCAGCTATGATGCTCCCATAATAGTCTGAATTGCTTATAACAGAGAGATGATCCTCTGTGTATTGAGAACGGCTCATAAATCGATTAATTAAACATGACTTTCCAACACGATACTGAGGCGAATATTTTGGACTACAATATCCAATGGTAGATACGTTGATGGTGATAGGTAATCCGGCGGATGCTTCGTGCATTTGCAATACAAATGACTGTGCTATTATAAAATTCGTGAAAACGCGCAGGCCACAATTCCTATACGAATGGCGCGCCTTACAGCCGATGGGATATTTGGTTATGATTGGTCTTTAAATGACCTACAAATTATATTTTCTTACCACACCGTGCGAACGAACACATGCCACCTTTAATACCCAATATTTAAATAAAACATCTTTTAACGCTTTCTGCCTAAAATAAGGTAGATAAGTTTTTGTAAAAATTTTCCAATCCAACTTTTAATCACACTTTTATTATTAAAAGCACCCTTCGACATTTTGAGAAATCGGGTTTAAGCATATTTTTTGTATTATAGAAAGCAATTTTTTTAAGCTTTTACTTCTTGCCTGCAACTTTCCATATCACAGTAGAATCAGGTACGCCAGTTCTGAATTGAATAGCTTTTCTGACGAGCCCTCTCCCAAAAACTTTGAAACACTTTTGTTTTACAGCTTCTCAAGTTCCCCCCTAAAGCTGAAGTTGGACTTATTAACTATAGCACCTTGAGCCTTCCTTGAGGACCAAAAAAGATATAATAATTGGGTGAGATATACATATTGACGTATAGAACATTAATGGGCTACGGACATGGATCGAAGGCCAGCCCACCCGATATGGTGCAATGACCATATCAAAAGTGCCTCCTCATCAAAGCGAGAGTTATACAACCAACGTATTACATAGCTCCTCTCCACTGGCCTAAAAGCAGACTTCTGCATGGAAGGACGGAATTTAACACAGATTCGTGGGTGAAATGTTTTGCATCTGTTCCTCCTTGCCCAGTCATCCACCCAGGCCCGCTCCATCTAGCAGAGAAGTGAAAGAGGTATCGCAAGATCAGTTTATCGACAAATTTATGCAGGTACGGTAGGCAAACTCTGCAATAAAAGTATTCCAAATAGCTGATGAAAAGCAGTGTTTTAGTTATTAAGAGCATTCATGTAGAACACGGGAATGGGGTAGTTGCCGAGGGTAAACGTCAATTTTAGCCCTTTTGTTTGGAATCATCACCAATCCGCCCATCCGTAGCACGTGTACTTCTTACATCCCACTAAAAGTTGCCATTCAGCAGTAGAAATCAGGATAGATGTCCTTTGGGATAGGGTTCGCTTTCCGCTGCCACCAGTGTGGCGCCTCGAGACCTCCCTGAAGACGAAGGAAGACATGATACTCAGGCAGAATATCTATATTTAACATACAGAAGGTATTTGGGCTACTGGCATGGCCCTAAGCCTAGCCCATCCGAAGTGGTGCAATGACCAAGTCAAAAGGGGCTTTTCACAAAAACCGGGAGCTAAGCACCCAATGTGTTACATAATACTAGAAAAAGTTTGTCACTGACATTAAGTAAACCTGAAAGCCCATAAGCTTCATCTAAAGGCAATGCCATTAACCGAAAGCATCAACTGTGGAGGATGATGAGCGGAATACGAGGTTTTATTTATCGGTTTGTTTTAGTATAAAGGGCCACTTTGTCTTGGCCATTGTGCCACATAGAATGGACTGGACTCTGGGCTATGCTAATGGCCATATAACCTCCTGGCTTTCGAATATATGATCATATATATTATGACTGAGCGTTGTCTTCTTTCGTCTTCAAGGAAGTGTCGGGACGCTGCAATGAGCATGTAAAGTTAAATAGCATTTACAACTTTTACAAACCTGCTGAAACACAAATTTATTTACTAGCAGAAAGGATGTGGAAATTTTGTAAAGAAATTCCTTGACCGTTTCGAGCCTGGAAAAGAATCCTCTACACTGTGTGAGTCAGTATTTGATCTCGTCTGAGATTCAGGCATGAATGTATTTAATTGTCATAATGCTACTGCACCCATTTCTAAAATCTAGTCTTGGAACTTGGCTACATTTACTATTATTCTTTAAGGGGAGTGATTTTCGTATTACAAACTGCAAGATGGAGTGCTCAACTTACCAATTTCCTCAAACTTCGACATGTTAGAAAACACTACCTGAGGACGTTGCAATACAGGTTGACGTATTAGCATTTGGCTGTGATGCGAAATTAAGTTTACAAAAGGCGTAACTTTTCGCCAATTTGTTGGGAGGACTGCTCAATCACCATTAATTACCCGGTTATTTCAGAAAACTCCCGAATTAACAGCAGCAAACGGCCGAGTGGTATTTCTTTCCAGTTTACAATGCATCTTTGCCAATTTAGATTTATTTATTAAGAATGCAGTAGTTAATGTTCATAAATAATCAATCAGGATTTGTTAGAAAATCGGAATTAGAAAAGCTAATCGTCTTCTTCGATGGCAGTCTTTGCTGAGAGTTCTTTAAAATAGGCCAACAGCTCCGGCGTCAAAACGCTGGCCTGCGGAGTCTTCTCGATTGGGTGCAATTTTGAGCCATGTTGTACGCCCCAGTGGCTGTTCGGATGGTCCTACGATATATTTTCCAAAAAATAATTTAATCCATTTATTATTCAAAGACCTACTGTTATGATTTTCCCTAATGTGTATCCTTAATAATTCACAAATCATTAAAGAAGCCTAAGTGACACATTTCAATAGGATGTTAGTGTGTCAAGAGTCTCAGAGGCATGGATTTAAAATATAGGAATAAAGAGGGAGTCTACGTATTTCCTGTTATATGGATAATCCCTAATTACTAAATTTAGTGAATACGCAAGCTTGGAGTCAAGGAACAGAAAGAGAACGCAGTCCAACTTCTCACCGCAAGTGGCCTATCAATTTCCGCGTGCAGAAGCTTATTCAACATCACGCATTCATTATGTATCCTCTCATTCACAATTTCTCCATACTTCTTGGAGAAGTCATGGAGCATCGCAGAGATCTTCTGCTTCTTGACGCCACACTCTGGCACTCCAGAGAAGGCCGGCATTTTAAAATGCTCTTGTCGAATCTGCTGAACATGTAGACGTTCATGAGCCTGCATGGCTTCGAGGAGGAATGCTGCCGGAATTTGCATAGCCGCATGGCCCGCTAGAACTGCAGAGCGCACCTCTCTCATCTCCTCGATTGCAATGGCGCGTGTCAGTCCAGCATGGACACTTTGGAAGAATGTGGAGACCTTGGTATCTGCGTGGACTTCTGGCAAACTACTGCAGATATCGATGTCAGTAAGGTAACTGTTGGCGACGAGGCAGTCGCGGATTTCTGGATCCACCTTTTCTGTGGCTTCACGCATTATTTCCAGTGCCCCCGCTCTACAGCGGGGATCCCCTAGTCCCTGAAGGGTGAAGGGACTGTGGCAAAGACCGCAGACCAGTGGATATAGCGAACCATGGGCGCAGACGATGTGCACCTTATGAAGAAGGGAAAAAGTCTTGTTACTTTCGGTTGTGCTGAGTAGATTAATTTTGACAGTGTTATTACAAATATGGGTAGTGATGCATGCAGTAGTTGAATCGACCTCATCAAAGCCAATGGAGGCCTTAATAAAGTCACTTTGGTCAAGTTTCAGGAGTATAATTGCATAAAATTACAACTTTGTTCAGCATAAACAGATGCAGCGTACAGCCTTAAAATCGTCATTCTCTTTGTGAGAGTTGTGCAAAATGAGGCTACGCTAGCCTTTCCACGATCCCACGATTCCATTCCCAACAGAGTAGCACAGCGTAACTGCTCCTGCCTATAATGCACTCATAGCAAAGCTGTTTTTAGGGGCTCAGGGACCGAATGCGATCAACATTTGGTAGATGTGCATTTAAATAGAGGTTTTAATAAAAACACACCTGAAGCGCAATGAAAGACTCCACAACCCGATAGCACTGGAAGCAGGTTCGCATCGGGTCCACAGCTAACGCGAAGGATCCTCGCTTTTTGACACGATGGAGACGATCAGCGTAGGCGCTCATGTGGAGCTCCCTGATGTGTTCATTTAACATTAAATCAGATTCCATTGGGCCCTCAAGGCAGAGATGACAGAAGATTACTTCTTTGGTATCACGCTGAAAGGTGTCCTTCAAATATCGGCTAAAACTCCTAGACCATCTGCGCGATTCGGCTTTGGTGGCTCTCTGTTGGCTTCGCATTGAGTGGAGGAGGAGTTTGCGAGGGAGTGGAACCGGCGTAGCTTGCAACTGAAGGACATGGACGGAGACAGAATGATGATTATTTACAAGGAAGGTATCTCGTGGAATAGCCGAGTGTGGAATTCATTGCTGATAACTTACACTTCTACATCACTAATCCATTTGTACTTCCAATCGGTTTTAAATTACCGTGAAGAAATATTTTCTTGATGTTAATACAGGAGAAATAGACAAACTCTTTCCTGCTGACTTGGTGACATGGCTTCTCGACCACGTCTCAAGCTGCCCAGACATCTGGTATGCCTTAACATGGCCTTGAAAAGTGCAAGGCTCCAAATAATTCCATGTTATTATACTATTTTTGTTGGACAGGAAAGTGGTATCGGTAGCTAACCCATTGCCTATGTCAACTGCTCAAAAATAAGGTAATTCTTTATTTTGTTACCAATTTAAAGCAATTTTGCGGTTTTGAAATGCTATAGCACAAAAATACTGCACTTAAAAAAAGCATACTATTAGCTTCAACAGCATCTTACCCTGCGACCAAGACTTCCTCTTTGCGAAAATGATTCCGTAGTATCGTATAGCGCCCGACTGTTCAGGGGTGCGCCATGTTGCGAATTAAGAATAGTTGAAATTGATAGCGAATGTTCCTTTGACTTCTCCGAGCCTTCACCTTTCTCTCCCAAGTATTTGTTACCATGGTTGTCGTCATCTGCGTCAGGGCATTGTTTGTTGACGCGACAGCACAACTCAAGTGGATCCAGCGCCTCGAAGGTAAGTTTCATTTTCTCCAGCAAGATTTTATGTGACGTTGACTAAAAAGGGAGGATATAAGGTTTCTTCCTCTTTTTGTAAGGTTGCCGTTAAATTTTTGCCCAAAAAATAGTACAGCAAGGCTTATAGCACATGGCTGTAGTAATAAACTTGTTTAACACATCGTTTTGGAACCAACAGCGCTTGAGGCCCCGCGACTGTGCTTCCATTGGACGATATGATCACTGTGCCATGTCAGTAGCCCTACCCCATCTCTATGTCGGGAATGCATATTCTGCCCTATTACTATACCTTCCTTCATCTTCAGGCAAGTCTTGGGGTGCTATATTGACGGCAGTGGAAAGCGAGCCCGGTCCTAAAGTATAAATACCACCGTTTCTGTTACTAAATGCAAAGCATAACGGAAGAAGATTATATACTGCGTATGTGCGAATCTATGACGACTTCTAAAGAAAGGGTTGAAATTTGACTTCCACCATCGGCAACTACCTCAGTACCGCATTTTGCAGGATTGCCACTTACAAGTGGAGCAACACAGGCCGTGGACTACAAGAAAAGGTTTGTTACGAAGCTGTCTACATTACTTGCATGAAGATGTCAATTACGTAAACACACAATGCCTTCGTCACATTTACTGGGTTGATAGGTCCCAGATTTGGCTGGGCAACACTGACGTAGGAAAAAATTGACACGAATGAACAAATGCTAAACTGTATCTGCAAAAAAGCACTTTACTTTCCGTTCTTTATTAAATGACTGATTTCGACCAGAGTTCTTACTAATAGCGACGGGATTACGTAATGGCCCGCACATTCCCTCTCCCCAATACAGTTACCGGACAGGACAAAACTCCCTATCAGTGATATTGCGGTGAAATATCAAACCAGCTACATGCAAATTGGACGATTGACGCAGGTGACCCCTGGATGTTATTTCCATAGCACCAATTACTTTGTGTTAGCTGAGGGGAAAGGCCGACCAAGAGTGGTTGGGGTCGGGGCCCCCGTTCATCGGCTTGATTAAGCCATTTGCAAATAATGATGCGAATATCGTTAAATATTTAAGTATAAATCATGCTGATTTTGGATTTCTGGTTGTGTGTCACTTATTAGAGCAGAATTATTAGAAGGAATTGCACACTACAATAAGCAAATCATAATTCACGCTACTCATAAGAATTAGTAAAATACGAAACTTTGGCAGTCGATTATTCAAAATGGAACTTGAATGCTGAGTGCAAAAAAGAAAAGCGATCTCTCTACTAATATTACTGAGTGCATTTAGATTTGCCGAAAAATGGTTACCAATTCTATTCGAAACGCCTAATTTGGTAAATTTGGTGACCAAAATGTAAGTAGGAGTTTTTTCTTGAAAGAATTGTCTAGGCAACTGCATTCTTCCCATTCCAAATCATGCAGTAAAAATAAAAAACTGGGTAAGCTTTAAAGCTAAACTAATTGTATTATTAAAAAAAGTAAGGATGCAGACAGAGTTTTTTGGAATTCGCATTCCCAAGTTAAAGAGGGTGTTCAAAAGGTTTTCCAAAACAATTTTCCATCTTGAAAATAGCGAAACAGTAGCTAATGCCAATTAGGCGTGTCTAAGGCTGCAAGGTGGCTATTTCTGCCAAACACGTGAGTTACGACTTTTGGATTTGTAAGAGTTGCTAACTTATTGTGATCAGGCGTGTAAGTCACAATTTCCATTGTATCTGTTCAGTCAATCTTCACCGGGATGTGTACTCGGCATAGGGCTAAGATAAGGGCATTAATAGCCGCATTTTTATGATAGAAGTGGGAGAAGTGGTTGAAAACTTCCGACGTTCTGAGTCACATCAACTTACATTTCAGTAGCGTGTGCTTAAACAACTGATAAAAGAGCGCAAGTTAAAAGAATGGCATTTGTTTTAAAATAAGTCGATTAAAAATATAAAAATTTCTCTACTAAATGTTATATAACCCATGCAACACGTAAACTGAGAACACTGGAGCACATTTCATCATACCAATGCATCCTCCCAGCAAGATTAAAGCGATTTACCTTTAACAATTATTATCTTTGGAAAGGAGTTCCGTCTTCGTAGAAAGTCTTCGACCAGTCGCTATTATAGGCTTTACGACGGCACAGCAACTCAAGATATCAATTTAAATGAAACAACTAGAATTCCTGCTTCAACAGCAGCAGTAAAAGTTCGAGTAGGGTCAAATAAAAGTAGCTGGAATGATGAAGATCAATCTCTCTATGGAACAGTCAGCACCCTGAATGACAGAACCCAACGTTTCATCAGTTGACACACTGATTAAAAAAATCACATACTTCATACTTTATCTAATATCCAGTGCTGCGTATAAAATTTGATTCCAAAAGCACGATGAAAGCTTCTTAGGAAGAAGGCTCATTGAAAGAGTGACCACGCAAGTGCAAAATTGATGTAGCATAATACTAACGGTTCATCAGCTACTTTCCCTCCGTTAAACCATGAGGAAAAATGATCTTAGAAATTGTGCCAATTCTGCCAGCAATTCTCTATATCACAGGCAGACTTTGCGAGGACACAAAATTCACCTTTTGCTGATCCACCTCCGTGTTCAAATTGAAGAGCTTTTCACCAGGATCCTCACCAATCAGTGTTGGGGCGTCCAGCATTTTTTCAATCGGTGTCATCAACAACCGCTTCTCCTCTAAACTGCTCCTCTCCTTTACCAACCTCACAGCACTCCTTAGCGCCTCGATGCTTCTGCTCCTCTTTCTTCCACTATTAAGCAGCGAGGAACTCCACTCCTCCAACGAGGGCCTTCTGCGCTCTTTGCGATATGAAAATGCCTGCCTAATGTTCTCTCGCAGTTGTGGCTGCAGAAGGTAGTTCCCACCGTGATGACCAACCACATGAGCTATGAGTTGAGCCATACTAGAGGCGGTGAAGCCGCACCACATAGTATTGGGAGAGTAGGGACGGAAGAGAAGGGAGAAGAGGGTGTTGTGAGCGCGGTCCTTTTTTCGCAGCCAGATATCGCGAAGCATGTCATAGAGTTTCTGTGGGTTGAAGAGGCACCGACGGCGTGCGCTGGCACGCTGAGGACGCTGAGCAAGTCCTCGCGTGTGACTGATGGCAAATGTGGTGGCGTCATCACGATCTTCAACGAAACTGCGTTTGGGACGATGGCGCCAGTGCTCAAAAGGGAAGGCGGGTCCACTGCCCGCGCTTTCACCGGCTTTAAAGCAACACCTGGTGGTACACAAGCCCATGAAATATTGCTTAAGAGTCTGGCTTCTGCTCCTTGACTAAATAGCATATATTATTTAAAAAACGGAGTCCAATTGTCAATGTATAAAAAAGCAGGAAAATTTTGCTTGGAGGCTTAAGACTTGAGGTTCGGACACACCTATATGACCTCGTGACAGTTTCTGTCATAGGCGGGATCTTGAGCATACTTTTGGCGACAACCGTCTCATCAAATGACTGAAAAAGCCGGCCAATCACCTCCAGATGTGGCAGATGTGCCTCTCGCAGATGTCTATCAAGGACGAGCAGTTGGACACAGGGATCCACATTGAAGCTCTCCACATCTAAGGGAGTCATTCTAGCCTCGCAAAGCGGACATATTTGAGGTTTCGCTCCGGCACAGTGTCTTCCCACGGTGTGAACCATCAACGCCTCCGGAGACTCGAAATGACGACAATCGCAGAGCAGACAAACAAGTGGGCTGCCTTGTGCATTGTACTGATTAATTTCGGCTTCTATAAACTCCTCCAACTGCAGATGGAAAGTGAAGGAGGAATGATGATTCTTGTAACTTAAAATATTTTAAGGAAGAAAACTCAGGCAGCAATTTCGTGCTGACCCACAAATCTACCCATGCGAGTGTGGTCAAGACGTAAAGGTCCGCTACCAAGCATGAACCAAGTGGGAAAGTAGCTCCGTGCACAGCTTTATGTCGAACACATGCACATATTCTGCCGAAATATTGTCTTTAACAGTCTTGAGGGAAGTCTAAGGTTGCTACACTGTGTTGTTTGTATAGCATGCTTTCCCATTTCTTAAATTGGTGGTTTTTGATAATTTAGTTTCGTAATATCTTGTTTGTTTATTTAACTCTTCGTGTTGGTCACACGGGCACTTAACGTTCCGCGATTTCACCTCAGCTTGCCGACATGGCCTCCAGGCCATGCCAGTAATTCATTGGACCTTTTTTTCCGCAGTATGACTTCGTTTGACATCAGAAAAGACTCGAAAACCGAATTAGTGGCAGCGGTAAGGGAATTTGATCCTAATGGGAAATTACTATGATTTCCAATCCTGAATGCTGCGGATGGGAGAATCTGTGACGGCCTATAACAAAAGGGGTTAGAATGACATCTACCTTCAGCAGCCACATCAGTTCGGCGATCATCAGGAATGCTTTTGAAAGTAAATTGGCACTAGCCGTAATCGTGAACCGTCTGAAAATGCTCATTACGGAGACGTCTACGGTACCTGCATGAAG
Organism: Echinococcus granulosus; assembly: GCF_000524195.1. Taxonomy (NCBI): domain Eukaryota; kingdom Metazoa; phylum Platyhelminthes; class Cestoda; order Cyclophyllidea; family Taeniidae; genus Echinococcus; species Echinococcus granulosus. Next base: position 502,512 of record NW_020170429.1, read on the forward strand.
ACGTGAATGAAGTGAACACGTAATACCTCCACCACCTCACCACTTGCTGGATAGAACCTAGATAGACATGGCTGAGCAGCACTGACGTGAAAACAAAGCGACAGAGAAGAATAGGCGCCAAATCTTAACCCCAAGAAACAACTTGAAACACCCTCCTTCACCAAACGGCTCTGCTTGTAGGTCAGTATTCTTACGACTAGCAAGGGCATACGTGATAGCCTACACACTCTACTTTCCTCAATACAGTTTTTAACAGGAGGAAACTCTGGATCCAGTGAAGTTGCTAAGAAGGATCACTGACGCTACAGTCAGACATGATCTTAATTAGGCACAAATTTGACAAATGATACTGTTGGCTGCTGGGTGTTTTTCCTACTGCACCGACTACGTTGTGAGGGCCGAGGCAGGAGGCCAACCAAAGGGAAAGCCGAGGGCAACGAGCAAAAGAATAGAGGGGCTACGTAGTACCTTACAATGCCGGCTGACAGAAGGGCTGAAAGGCTACTGGCATGACCTGGAGGGCACACCGCCAAGCAGAATTACAATGGCAGTCTCAAATGCCCGCGTAATTAAAACGAAGGGTTAAACAACTAATTATTTCCTGCCCTAGTGCTATAATTTCGGAGAAATATCGGGCACCACAGTTTTCGCTACAGTTTTGCTTATCAAATACGTGAACATTCATGGTACATCAAATTGAAAGCTAAGGCTAAAAACAGCCATAACTCTCACAAATAGTAGGCAAAATTTGATTTTACAAGTCTTTTCTGGACTATACATGATGTAGAAAAAGATAATTCCTGAAAGGTATTTGCTTCTATTTTACAAATGCAAAATATGGAGGAAAACTTCACTTTTACATAGCTTGAAAACTTTAATGAAAGTAAGTGCTTTATAGGTGGTAAACCTTCAACACTAGTCCTGAATGTGCAATCTAAATTACCCAATTATGCACATCATTTTGATAGAGATTTTTGAAATGTACGCATTACATTAATGCGTTAATCAAATTAGACCAAAATGTTGGATTAAATTTATGCTGCCTTACAATTTACAAGCAATCCCCTCAGCCTACCTGATTGGTGCATGAATGACCTTCATAAATTTCCGCTGAATCAACATTTTTCCCACAGAAAAGGCAAGTCGTGTAGTGTGCAATAACAGGCTTCATGGTAGTCACGTCACTAGCATCGCCCGCCTCATTATTGCTGTTCCGAGATATATCCCCCAGAGTCGACAGCTCATCCTCCTTCCATTCCTCCTGTTTTATCTCGTCACCAGCCTTGTTCTTCGTCTCCCCACTAGCGGCTAAGATGTGAGCAAATTGAGTACCACCAGGGTGGGCTGCTTTCAAAGTACCTGTAGTGATCGCTCCTTTGATCTCATATTGTCGAACCTTGTCGATAGCTTTTGACCACACTGCAGGTAGGCTGAGGAAGTGATGCTTCTGTGAAATGAGATGTGCTTGCAGAGTGGTAATAGAGGGGCACTCGAGACGGCAGAAAATACACACGAAGGAAGTGATGCCTCTCTGTAGCACATGCGGCCTTGCGAGGCGACGAATTTCATTCAACTCTGTGGCGTCTTGAGATTCTGCCATCCTCTCTACATCCGCATAGAGATGGAGCTTTCCGAGTGCATTGAGAACCTGACCCGGGGTGTTGCGACGGAGCGTGCGCTCAACAAGGATGATAGAACGATGCATCAGCTTCTCCTTCCTTTTCCGTCTTGATCGGAGAATCTCATCATTGCTTCGAAGTTCGGTAGGCTGGTAGACGGACTCATCATGAAAGTGAGAAATAGTGGGATTGTCCTTGGGATAAAGAAAGATGTTTTTTAACAAACGAATGAGGTATTTTCTCCCAGTATCATCGATGCGAAGAAGGAGACACCTATCCAATAGTTCTGCCTCAGAGAAGGGGAACACTGCGGCTTTTTGAAAAGCCATCGAGACAACCTTAAAGAGGTTCTCGGAGTCCCTATCAAGGGACGAAGTTCGAACGCATCGCGAGTCATTAACTTCCGATTGTGGGTGCTGTTTGAGCTTGCGGAGGAAGTGGAGGGAGGAAGCCTCCACAGCTGAATTGTTACGATCTTTAACGTGCTGTCCTGTCAATTTGCTGGACATTTTAAGCTATTCCATGCAAAATTAATGCCATAATCGATTTTTACAAGAGTAAGCAGAAAGCAAAATTTGAATTTTTTGACACATTGACCAAGTTAATTTTACTACCGACAAAGCGCTTTTCCTGCTTTTGAGCAAAATACACACAATTGTAAAATGAAGAGAAAAAACCTTCTAAAACATTTAGTAAATCACTTTAGACATGGTTTAGGACGAGGTCAACTTCAGAGGAGATTGCTTCATAGATCACAACTTGTCAACTTCGTGTCGAAATGACATTTGGCGTTAAGTACTTCAATTCAATCAAAAAGCTTAAAAGTGGTAAAAGTTTCGCATCGCATTTCCCACACAACTGCCCGTATGATTGGAAATAACGCACACAAGTGAAACTATCACTCACTTTCCCAATGAGCACTCACAGAGAACTGGCGATTTAGAAAATAATCTTTTTCCCGACTATAGTGAGAAGCATCAATATGTACAACATCCATGCTCAAATCGTTGTCCTGAAGTCAGGAGAAGCACAGAGTGCAATATACGCAGCCTCAGAGGATTTGAGGGCAGTACGAATCGAGGAACCCCAAAATGTGGGTCCCCTAAGGAAGGCCAGAAAGCTCGTCGAGGTGCATATAGGTGGCTGCCCGTGACACAGTCCAAGAGGCTTCAGAGCCTCACTAATGTCCACTCCATCGAGGATGAAACGCAGTCGCGGTGGCTCACCGCGTAACACCTCCATGACCAGACGACCCACAGCACGCTGCTGATCAGTCGAACCGACGGTGATATTCAGTGCGTGGAGAAGAAGGGCGATGGAGTCTGGCTGTCCAACATAGATATGCAGCCAGGGAGTGGTATGACTGTGGGTGGAGAAAAGGGGGATAAACCAATAAAATAAAGGATTTAAAAAAGCATGGTATGTGAGAAATGCTGAACAAATAATGATAGAAATGTCCATTGGAACGATTGTCAATTAAAGAGGTCATATCGTGACTAGAGGCGAGCAATACAATCGGTAAATTTGAACATGGATGGAAAACGAGGATTAAGTCAGTTGGTGATGACTAGGCGGGGTGGGTTATAAACCTTACAGAATTTGATTCCGACTAATTAAGGCGATCATATCAAATTTACGCTATTGAGACCCTTTTCAACGGAAAGCATCAAAATATACCGATAAGGCAGAATAAGTAGTAGTCGAGTAAACCAAGGTTAGGGACCATTATAAGATACACACATTGATTTAAATAATGCTTGAAACCATACTGAAGTATTACAAATGTATACATCTATGCAATTCTTGGTTTTATTAGCTGAATTCGGCGTCACAAATATGAAGCATAGGCTCTTCATAAATTTATGAGAACTGATTATACCGGTTCATACGCCTCAAACATGAAAGGTAAGTTCACAATAAAAAAACCCACCTGTCACGCTTTTTAGTTGTTGAAAAACAATTAAAACGATCAGAAAATGAAAGGGCTGTGGAGGTCAACTTTTATCTGAAACAGTGGTGGGAAATATCACAAGAAGCCTTTGTTGCAAAATTGCATCGCGAAATATCATATTAGCTCTGCCAAACTTTTGACTGACAGCTTCACACAGTTGGAGAAGGCTGCTGTTGCAAAAAGGCTCAAAATTACTGCTACAGCTATGCTTCATTGAAGTAAATAAGAAATCTAATCAAGCTAAGTCGTACTTGGAGCAACTGCAACACTTCGATTGTTTAACTCGTCATTTCGGTTGTGCGGGCACTTAAGACTCCGCCACTGAACTCCGACGAGCGGTATGGCCCTTGGGCCATGCCATTAGCTCGTTGGCTCTTCTCTACGTCAGCAATGCATTTTCCGTCCTAGCATTATGACTTTCCGTTCTCAGAAATGGCTCAGGACGTCACATTGGTGTTAATAAAAGGCAGACATGGCCCTAGTAAATAACTACCACGATTTCTATTCGTGAATGCCGAAACTTGTGGTGACCGAAGGAGAGCACACGCTGCGAATAGGAGAATCTGTGACGACCCCCAACAGGAAGGTTGAAAATGACGTTTTTCTTCGGAAAATACCTCAGTCCCGTATTCTACAGGAATGCTATTAACAACTGAAGCGACGCTAGCCACGGCCGTGAACCATCTAGAAGAGCTCGTTACGGAGGTCTACGGTACCTGGATGCGATACCTCCTCCACCTCTCAAATAGCTGGTCATAAGCAAGATAGATATGGCTGGACACCACTGAGGTGAGAACAACGTGACAAAGAGGAATAGACGCAAAACCTTATCCCAGCAACACTTTGCTAAGTTCTGTCCTTTATTAAATAGATCTACTTTTGGGGTAGTGTTCTTACGTCTAGCGGTGGACATACTTGATGGCCTGCACAATCCCTTTCCCCAATGGGACCGAACTCCAAACTCCAGATCCAGAAGAATCGCCACGAAAGATCAGTGACATTGAAGTCAGATATCCTCTCAGTTGCATGCAGATTTAGTGATTGATACCGTTAATTGGTGGGTGGTTTTCTCACGACATCGACTACTTTGTGATGGTCAACGCGGGGAGTTGACAAAGAGGTGAGCTGAGGACGACACTCAAAAGGAGAGGAGGGCTGTGCAGTACTCTGTTTAACTTTTTCTGGTTTTAAGGGCGCTTAGGGCCCCGCCCCCGTACTTCTGCTGGGCGGAATAGTCTCTGGGCCACGTCAGTTGCCCTTCTATCCCCTCTGTACGTTGATAATATATATTCTGCCCTAGAATTAAGTTCTCTTGCGACTCCAGGGAAATCTTGGGGCGTTAAATCGAAGTCTTTTGCATTAATTTCTCGTCCTATTTTGAAGCAAATGCATAAGAAAACCTTAAGAATACTCACAATGTTTTCACTTCAAAGTTAGGAGCATTTGCACTTTTAGAAATTCAGGTTTCTCTCGTTTGAGCCAACTTCATCGTAATTGGAAGAATCTAGATTTGGCGTTCTCACCTTCTTTCTGATTGGTCCATTTTTATGATGATGCACTTTAAGCATGGTAACACTCATTGTGACGCGATCAATTATAAAGGTAAAGAAGGGAGAGAGGCTTGACTATCATCTGCACTTTTAACTAAAGAAGTAAAGCCCACTGGTCTTGGATTCTGTTTTCTTTGGTGTTCGGTAAGGGTCGCGATAAACCACAAATCCAGTCAATTCAGCGATCATTAAATAATGTGCCCATATCCAAAAGAGGGTCGCGTTCCTTTTGCAGTTAAGCTTTTCACGATCATCTGTCACACTGTACTTATCTCCACTGGAATTAAGGGACATAGTTAATCTGGGAATTATTGAAATCTCGTAGTCTATGATTCTCATCACAAGAAGATAATCCCCACCACTTACTTGGCACCTTTGGTCGAGACTTTAGCTAGCTCCTGTTCAACTATTCGAAGGAATGGATAGGAGGAAAGTTTTGCGTATTCTTGCTGAGCTCTGAAAGGAAATAAGAAATGCTTCATGAAAGTACATTTAAATAACAAAGTCCACGAAAGTTTCAAGCTGGCTAAGGAATTACATTTACGCCTTTACATACTATACATTTGTAATCAGTAAAGAGTTTTTCTAACGGTAATTAGCAATAATGGACATTTGCAATCTAGTCAATTGTACCCTAGACATGTATTTTCTGGTTAAAGAAATGGCTAAGAATCAATTGATATTGGAAATGTGGTCTAAGGATGATAATGATTTACCGTTCACTTTCCTCTTCAACTCAAGGCACTTTATCAGAAATGGAAATGACGACACCTACGGTGATGAACGCAAAACCGTCTCCACATACGAAGTTATCTTCCACAGTCGTTGCACTAACGCCTCTGGGACACAGCCCTGTTGCTTTTGGCTCTGCTGGTGGTCGCAGATCAATGTCGCCTGCCCGTTGGAAGCTGGGAGAGGTACAAATCGGTTACATAGCGCCTCCGAGAGCAGCGCCAGCACTCGGTGCGGCCAGTCCGGATGCTCCGGGTTGTTAGCCTCGGTGGAGGTAGGTGTGTGGAGAAGAGACGGCAGCGCGGAGTGCACACTGGTCGCCTCTTTACGTAGAGTGGTCATCAGGGCAGCACGACGACGTTGTGCCATCGAGTGCACCAGCAGCAGGCGTGGACAAGTGCAGGAGAAAGTATCTGTGGGACTAATGAGATAAGAAGTGAGATATCTCTGTGATCACAATCTTTACAACCTATGGCGCCTAGTAGACTCGCGCTTTACGTGCTTCCCGAGCAAGAGGCACAATGTAAGTTACTAACAGTAATGATTGCACACATTGCTTGGTTTTACCTTCTTTCAAGTTTAATACTCTTGTAAGAATTATTATTGACTTGTCATGTCCACCATACCACTGCATCTACCGCTTGGATTTACAAAAGGACGGTTGGACGTATCCACAGGCATGGATGTCAGTAAAGATGTTTTACATGAAGGGTGACCCGCGCATGATTAGAAAAATCAACCGTGACTCAGATACGAGCTAACCGCATACCTGCATATTAATCACCTGAGCCTAGACACATAGCCCTCCACTCAATGTCAGCGGTACACGGCAGATAGGATGAGCATACTCCGGGTGGAATGCTTTCCATCAAGGGCTGTCCGCTGTTTACTCTGTGTACCCCTTATTGCTCATGCTTCAAGCAACTGACCGATGCCCGCATCAACAGCATTCCTGTGAGATCAGTTACTCACCTAGCTAAATACAACACGACAAGTTAAATGAAGACGGTTTCCTACTTGAACCGGTTCCTGCCCTTATTGTGCGTTTAAGCTCGTGAGAATAAATCGCTACTGCTGAAACGGACAAGCATACATGTAAAATCTTCACCTGCATTTGGTAGTCTCAGTAGCCTTATACCCTTTTCGTACTGCCAAACCAGCTTTTCATAGTACTAAAGCCCCGTATAATCTCATACAAATAAGGATATCATGTACCATAATTAATACTCGTTAAATCAGCACCGCGACAGTTGACTGAAACATCCATACATACTCTTGACAAGATTTGACCATCACTGGTGAAGTGGAAAGTAGGGTCATTGTATTAAGTGGTTACGAAAGCCACTATTAAGAGAAAGTATCAGTTGCGATCGCCAATCCGGAGAGGGGGTGCATTCGAGCGTCTGCAAATTCGTAAGGGATTTAGCATGGAATACGATCCAAGATAAAGAGGAGTCAATTATCCCATAATTGTATATCACGAAAAAGTGGCGAGCCATGTAGCTTTCACAAACCAAAAGTATTCTTGTAAGTAGTAAAATTCACAGTTAACAGCTGCATACCCAAAAGTTTAGGAGAAAATCAAGCAGAAAAGAATGGAAACTCAAAAAAATGAACACAATCCGGAGCTTATTTAAGTCACAATTTTATTGAGAGAAAAACAAGTCGGAGACGAAGAAGAATACTAGCACGGAATTTTCAATCATACACAGGTAAGACTTCATTTTGGTTGAGTGATCAGTCACAAAGTAACCAGATTTAAATCGGGACACAGTCCTTGAGTAGACGTCGAAGGCAACAAAGTGGTAAAAAACATTCAGAAGACGCTATATTCGCCCAAATGAAAGCATTTTCCACAGAAAAAGGCATAAGAGACTAAAAGCAAACATCCCTAATGCTGTTTTGCTACAAGGCATTCACAACGGCATCGATATATGGTCTTCACACAAGTGACATACCGTTACATTACGTGAAACTGAATATGATATCACCAAATATTTGTATCTGATGGCATTTACATGTACTCAAACATTCACGGAGGGGGGAAAGATTCATAACTTGTCAAAACCAAACTTCAGCCGTCTCATGAAAGAGGTAGAAGTCGACGTAACGGTTCCACGGCATTCAGCATGAACCCCGAATACTGATTGTCAAACAAACGTATTAAATGCTAGTAATGAAGAATGGGAGTACTGGAGGTAAAGAATAAAAAGAACCAAGGGGATTTAGCCATTCATGTGTAACATAAATTCGACTTACACGCAAAATCGTGGATTTTTCCATTCCTCCAGCCAACTATAGCGCCGGAGCGATTTCCCATTTTCAAAGACATTAGTAGTAGACAACATGATATCCTAAAAACCAACAAAAAACTTCCAGATAATTAAGCTTGGTACATCATCAAATTGGACACTTCCAATCAGCATCGCTACAGTAATTCATTTCAAGGCTTTTTGGAATAAAATGATGTAAAATGCGGATTCAATAGTTCATTATCTAACAGTTTCTTCGTGAAATGATTAAATTTTAACGCTTTCAGCTTCAGAAATTTCAACCACAAGAAAAGTTTACATCTAACCAGAACTCTTGACCCTATATACACACGTGCGATGCTAGCAAGCGTGTCCCAGACCAGACGCCACCCATCACGGTGGCAGGCGCCGGTGGCAGTACGTGCATGCGTCAACGTCTAAACGAGTAATCCGCATAAAACCCTAAGTACCCCCAATAACAGACGAGATTTCAAGCACAGGATAGTAAGTTGATAGGACCCTCAAACTAACTAAGACATTCAAATGGTACAAAGATTTCAAAAGCATCCATAAGTTTACTAGTGACGATACCAGCCGCGGTTATCCACAACACGGTACGGCATCAACTCTTGTGAACAGTCATCTCGAGGAAAGTAGGGTTGACAACAGTTACCAAGGGGAGGGGAAAAACAATCATTCACAAATATATGCAATTTGGAAACATTAGTAAGTGCTAATGGCATGGCAACCACTTCTGACCCGAAGAGATTTGGATGCTGTACGGAGTTCAAGAAGGACTCTGACAAGATCTGGATTTTCTGAATTGCATCAGCTGCAGCAAAATCCGGGTACATCATTTCCCTCCATAATCAAAATACGATTTGAAGTAGCGGAAGGGTGTGGAAAGCAAAATGAATCATCGTGCCCTAGGATGGTGCGACAGAAGCTTTTAAAGCATTACTTCAAAGCTGGAATACGTACATAAATATCACGGAGGGCTTAGTAGCCAATAAACACAGCTTTCATTCCTTCTTTCCTTTCCTAAACTCAAAAGTATGGTTTGACTTAAAAACTCCTCGTAATATCATTAAATCCTTTGTATTGGCTTGATAAAGATCACTTTTAAACACCTGCGAATTTCGAGTCCCCCAAAACGAATCCAATCCGTTTTTTGATATAAAACATGATAAGTGACAAAACATCCACCATTTAATCCAACTCACAATAATGCCTTGTAAAAATAGTGGGCGTAGTGATAAGTGCTGGAGCAAAATTATTATGCCTCATGCACAATGAAAAGAAAATTTTCAACCACAAGCAAAACTAGGCCTTCCACGAGAGTAAAATCTAGCTTTAAGGATTTGCGCGTCGGCTACAAGAAGTGCGCACTGAAACACTTTTGAACTGAACGAATTTCTGCAGAAAACCTTGTGTTTTGTTTGTAGCTTGGCTGAATGCATTTGCACCAAAGGGGAATGAAAAAGCTAACTTCCTTCTACAGGAAAAAACTAAACTCACAGGAAGTTCAACTGACTTGCTTCGAGAACAAGGGACAAGGGGAAATTCACTGAAAGACGTCCCAAATAATCGAGTTGTACCATTACTTGTACAACACCATAAAGTATGCTCAGGCAAACAGTCTATCTTATTTCCTAAATCCTTCTTTGACAAACCAAGAAGAAATACCTACCCAACTTCGAAGAGATATAAAGAGTGAGTTCCGGAAGATTTCACAGATCGTGGGTGCACCGTTTGATGTGACCCTTGAGAGGTAAATCCAAGCCTGTACTGAGCACGCCATTAACCTTTGAATCGTCGTAATAAGTGTAAGGACTGTTAAAATAACCTGCCTTTAAAAATTTCCACTTCATAAGAGCTTTATTAGTTTTTCGAAACAAAATCCGAGCACATTGAGGATTTAAATGAATGTCCAGAACGTTTGTTCCTTCCCTTGTTTAGTAAGCTCCCACATTAAAGCAAGTCGTGGAAGTTTAAGAAACCCCATCCTCTATTAGGCATCCCCCAAGATCTTAACGAACAATTTGCTTTTGCTAAGAATTCATCTACAATAGACACCTATTCTTTGATGTCCATGCATTACTTTATAAAGAAAAACTCCTTTCATATGAAAACAATTAATATTGCATTTAAAAACTCAAAATATAAAGTATTTTCAAAGCAGACGATGATAGGAAATGATCATACCTCTCAAACGGTACTTTTGATTAGTCCCAAAAGGGAAGGAAATCTGACACAAGGGTCATGACATTCCAAAACAAAACTCGCCCCCTTCCCCAAACACAGGTAAGATGTGATGTTGTGCGGATCAGACATGAAATGTTTCCAGCCCTTGACAGAGGAAAAAACATTTCACACAGTGAGAGTACAAAATTGTGACATTGCAGTCTACCGAAAATGTCTTCCTCTGCTGCTATTGAATGGCCGATAAAACGGTAAATAAACCCATGTTGTCTTGACATTAGACAGGTGAAACAGAACAGGAAGTGGCCAGAGAAAAAAAGCCTCAAATAAGGGGAAATCACAATAACCTTGTCTCGTCGCACGTTAAATATCTCGGTTCCATGCGAAAACAATGCACATGAATGAAGAAAACAGGCATAATATTATGAGAAAAATTATACGAAAGAAGAATGTAGGTACAACCACCAAGACGGAAAATGAGGTAGGAATTGATGATGCTTGAAAACGCGAGCCATATACTAAATAGTCACTTCGACTACGAAGAGTGCGAAAATGTTTCACTAGTTTGAGGCTATTAACACTAAAGAATGATGGCTAATATAACGATGACAGACAGCGCAGCTGCAACCACTGACAGGGACTGTAAATCACATAGCAAACCGAACGTTGACGACTCCAAATATTGCCATGGAATGGAGCATATGGGATGAAAATCATACATTAAGAGGAGGTAAACGTAATTTCCCCCGAAACCAGTTTGAATGAGGTAACTGGTAGCAATGACCCAGATAAACCTATTTTGAGGTTATGTTTAGCTTCAAACACGGAGACAGTTAGCCAGCCGATGTAGAAGAGATATGATAGGAAAGCAAAAAACAACAACTTTCCCTGAGGTAGTTTTGAGATCGAATCTCATCATTGCCCGCCCAGGTGGTCAACAAAGCGGTGTATATGGCAAGAGACCCCAGTCGCGACTGCGCAGTATTAGGGGCGGCGAAGAGGCGCACATTACCACCGCCGGGGACAGCGATGGATTCCATGTAGGCGGTGGCCACTTGACTGGCCACCGCAAAAGCTCGCACCAACGAGTGGCCCGTCGGATCGCCACCAGTGCCGGAGACTGCGCGTGCAGTGCAAAAGCTAGGCGCGTGGAAGGCGGTCTTCTCGGTTGGACTGAGGGGCAATGAAACGACACGCTGGAAGGAAGAGACAGAAGGTTGGTCACTTGAAAAAAACGTTAACGAAAGCTTTATGAAACCTGCTAAATTGAATGCAGTAGAAAAATGCAAACAAGTGGATAAAATTGTGGGTACGAGAGGCTGTAATTAAGGAGCTGAAGATATTAAACAATCCTCTTAGAGTACAATGTCAGTTCAATTACCCCATCATTGCCATTTAATCTCAATGAATCTGACTTGAAACCTTACACTAGCACTACACCAACTGACCACTATGACACCTTTCAAACCTACACATTGGAACACACTTTTCCCGATCCCATCGCATCTTACCGGACTTCCAGAATCTCAAATACGTAAGTGAATCGCCACCCTGACGAAAAAAGTGTTGATAAATTAAATCAAATGGGTTCTAAAGTCACCACTCCTATTAATTCATATTGGTCTCCCCGTGTTTACAGATAAATCTTTGACCCGAAGATCTCCTAGATGCAGTAGTCGCAACATTACAAAATCCAACAGACTGATAAAAACAGGAGAAACCCTATTGTAATCGTCTGAACGAAAATGATAGAGAAGGACTTATGATTAAGCAGCTGAGGTGATCAGCCGATACTCTTGCAGGACAAGCCTCGCTCAACCAATCAGACAAATAATGATTTCAAAAGTACGGATGAACAGTCTTGGGATATCGGCTCGAAGCTCCACCAACTAGCTTCTGCTTCGTCTTCTAATTGTATATATTAAAAGCTGTATCCCAGATACTTTCGTTAAAGACGAACCATGTATTTTTACGACGACGAAACTTTCAATTTAGATAGAAAGTACTCAAGACTCATACCCTCACCTTGAATTAGAGCGATTCTCCAGTGCGGCTGGTTAATTACAGCGCCGGTTAAGCAACCCGGGTGAGACGTAATAAAACCGGGATTCGGAAAGCTAAATCTCATATGATATCAATTAGCCAACATCTCTAGTTCTATTTTCCTTCAGACAAAGGGCTATACCTCTGTGTTCAGATGAAATGCGACTATCGCTGCTAAACATCCCTGAAAAATTAATTCAAAATTTGAAAAAAAATTAAACCAAGAGTGAATGCCGACTACGTCATGAGTGAGTTGTAGATGGAAGTATAGGGTGAACTTACTAAATACCCATAAAGCAATGCATATATTCTAAAGTTAGTGAAAATAAAACAAGACTAGATTCCAAACTGTTTGACCAAGATTGGGTCACTAAGAGCGGTGTAAAAAATAACCAGGCAGCACTGTAGATGTAAAATTAGGAAGTCTGACAAAAACCTAGTTCGATAATGACAGCATTCAATCAGGGACTCGAGTTCATCAAATCTGTAACCAAACCGAATTGCCATCTAAGCAAAATCAATCCAATAGCAAGCGGATTCAAAGGAGTGGTTTGCGATATACCATGACAAGAATGAGGGAAATTGAGGAAGCAACAAAATCAAAATGATTACATTCGCGCTTTCGAGAGAAGTTAGGTCAGGCAAACTAAAAGAGTGAGGTAAGAAAGTGGTACAATCTGGCTGGTAAATATCGCTAAACCAGCGTAGCGTGTTGACTTGACGATAAGCTACGGAAACTTATTCATAAGTCGATGAATAAAAAAAGGCATGCCATAACGGAGAAAGAAGAGTAGATTAGAATCAAGCTAATTAACAAAAAGTGGAATTGGAAAAGTGTATTTTACAGTACTATTACACCGTAAATTAGATGCCTTCGACTTTTAAGTAGTGTTGATGTGCGGAGCATTAAGGACGTTGGATGTAGAAAAATACTTGAGTTTAGATTAAACAAGGTCTTAAGTATTCCTCCATAATAAAAAATGAAAGCTATTCAAACTCGTTAAGGTAACGAATGACAGTGAAGACTCTTGAAGAATAGAATGAACATAACGAAAATAGATTTCCAAAGACCAGCTCTAGAATAACATGGGATCGATTAAAAAACGAAGCACTAGTCCAACACCTTGAAGCAATTCCTAAAGTTTAAGCATATTTAGTACAAAGCTACAAACATTCGAAATTCGAAAAATGATGACTTATTTTGGATCTAATGCGCGCGTTAAAATCTTCACAACAAAGCCATAAAAGCCCAATTTGAAGAGTATAAATAAAAAGCTAACTTATCGCACCTCCAAAAATCTCATGAACCGCGATATCTTGGGATTGGACAGATTCGAAATTAACTTCTTTGCACAAAACACCGATGCGTAGACGTCATAATCAACTGGAGAAACGGAGGTATTTCCACCGGAAAGTACGGAGCGATTGTAAATCGGAACAGTAAGAGAAGAAACACCTTTTAAGAGGACAATGGCTCCAATGAGATCCGACCTTTCTCTCTCTCCTGAAAGGGCATTAAAAGACAATTAAATCCGACCAAGCATATTGCATCGCAAACCCTCGAAATAAGCACCTTCAGCATCCCTGGGAACTGGAAGGCCGCAAAAGTATTTTGATACTATGAAGGTATTTGAGGAAACGTTGGAGATATTGAACTCTGACTTAAGACTTAGAACGACCTTGCTATCGAGACTCTGAAATAATTTTGCATCCAAGGAGGCTTGCGCAACCCCAATTTCATCTTCAAACAAACTGCGCTATACTACTATTAATTATGTAAGAAGATTTACTTTAGTTGTCCAGAGTAAAACAAGTTGGAAAAGAAAAAGAACACAAAATATGGCAAGTAGAAATAGCCAAGTAGTACGCGACTTCATGGCTCTGGGTAAAAGTCTGAGGAGTGAGACAGGATACACAATACCCCGAATTGAGGAAGCCATTTTATTAGAGATTTATGAGGTCAGGAACTAATCATGGTGAAGCACGCAACAGTCCCAAACTGGAATTTTGAGCACATTCATAAAGCGCAAAGACCCTGTGAATAATCATGCGCATCATCGTCGAATAGTAGCGTGTAAGAATACACTGTTTGCATTAAAGTATTTAGCATGAAGTATGCTATTAAATGAAGCAAATTTAAATTCTTGACGCATTAATTTGGCACTTTTGCGCCCATATCTCCAAAACCGGGACCCCCAATTATAACGACGAATGCATAAAATAGAACCCCACTACTTTTTTGAACCCAACCTTGTACAGAATCCAATAATTGAAGCTAACCAACCGTTTTGTTACATTTGCACAGTCTTTTGACTTCCAGAACTTCTCCAAACATGCATCAATAATAGAGGAGTTGGAGCGCTGCACAGGGTGTACAGAAATCAGACTGAAGTGCCCCTGCAGTTAGGCACACCGCCAAACAAAATACCAATTCCAGCATGACTGTAGCAACATAAACATGGTTAATAAACAGTTATCTGGACTTCGATCTACGTTTGGAAATGTGGAACCCATTTTGAATGCGTTCTCTTAGCAATGACTTATTTAAATTATTTTATGAGTAAACATAAGCAATAAACAAACTTTACGGGAGCTAAAGCATCTCTCCGGAAAGACGCCTTTGCATAGGACTGCTATACAGGAGATAATAATCTACGTTTTACAATTGTAAATACTTTAGATTTGTTGACCTTCCTACTAATGCGAACCATTTGATCCGTACATAAGTGCTGAAAATTATCATTTTGTAGGTGGTGCATGTGTGGATATAGATGCATGGATTATGAACTAGCCTACAGGACGGATTGAGGTTTTTTTTGCAGCATCTGGCACAAGGGTATTGTGGATGGAAAAATGGATGGCAGGTAGATAGATGGACAGATCATTAGTGTGCTTCGCCTCCCTGAGAGGTCGTAATAAGGTGTATTGGTGTAGATTTATTGTTAAAGTATAAGTGGGTTGAAAACCCATAGACATGACCTTCTGGACATGCTGCCAGGCGACCTTCGGAGCCTTCACGGTCGACGGTAGATAAGTGAATAATTAAAGCGCCGTGGTTGTCACGTAATGAAATGTCACCCGAAACTTAACTAGATTAAGGCCCCAGTTCTAAAGGCTCGACACATCATTTGGCGCAAAATCCACATCCGTTAATGCTAGAAGAGTTCATTAGCATTTTTTTTTTTTAAAAAATGATGAGCCTATCACCGCCCCGTCAGTCTAGGCTTAACCAGGTAGATGATGCCTTATGAGGCAGACCCGTCGACACCCACTCTCTGATGCTGCACAAATTTGAAGGGTCACTGAAACCCGACTTAGCCTCACCGTAGCAAATACTCCTCATCCTCATAACCTGCCTAGTACAACGCTCAACTGTTCGAATTGTGCACGGGACCTCAGACGCTATTCGGCAACTAATCACTTTTCTCTAGTTACTTGTACAAAATCCCAGCACCTGTTATTGACTATACGAGCAACACTTCATTGAAATTCTTCATAGCTACGCTTTCTTAAACAAGTCAATCCAGACTCCATGAACAAGCATTGAAGACCACCCTCACCCTATTAAAGTGGAACACAACAGAGGAAAAGCAACATAAATTGGCATAGTGGTAATAGAATAGGGGAGACAGAAAGAAAATCGCAATATTAATGGATTTGATGATAAAAGTAACCAACAACACGTTCACCTCCTAGGGCGCTCTAAATGCAACACAAGCGTTTCCACACACACACGCAGAGAGAAATGGTGTGACGTGCCTCACACCCCTATTCCTTTAACCGATTCTGGTGAGCCCACGTAGACTCCGGCTCTAAGGGCGAATGTACCACCACCTGCACCACGAAACTTAATGGCGGAGCAATGCTTGGAGGGCAATCGGCAATGCGGAGCGCATCGCGCAGTGCCACCCCACCGCAATACCATCGCTGGCGATCGGGCGGCCAACCAATTAGTGTAGCAAGACGCCGTTTTGCCTCGAGCACCGATTGGTTGCTCGTTACAGGTAGGGAATACTCATCTCCCGTGGAGAGGCGCATTCGGAGATCGAAAGGACGTGGGGCTGCGGAAGTGGAGGATGAGGAGGCGGTAAAAGGGGAGGGGAAGAGAGTAGAGTGAGATGAGCGTCGACCACCGTACTTCCGACGCATTTTTTTGCTTAATGAGTGCGCCCTTCGTCGACGGGGGTGAAAAAGACGGCGGAAGGGATGGGATGCACCACGCGAGGAAGGGGAAGGGGAGGCGGAGATTGCCTCGGTAGGGGCGGAGGAAGGGGCGACAGCGCTGACAACAGTGGTGGTGGAAGTTACGGGGGCATGGGGTGAGAGGAGGCTGACTACAGTGACACCCTCGTCGTCTTCGTCGTCACCTGTGGCGTCGAGGGTGTTGGCGAAGGTGGCACCGGCGGGAACGACAGAGGAGTAAGAGGAAGAGAGAATCTGATCACCGGAGCTTCCAGCTCCACTGGGGTCGGGTTCCAAGTTGGTGGGTTGGGAAAGTACGAACACCGGAAGCTGATAGCGATTGCCTAGCTCATCGTAGCTCTCCGACAAGGTTCCTAATGGTAGAGAAGCCGACAGTGGTTTTAGTCTGATCACACAGTCAGGTTTTTTTTGTGATCCCCACGAGCCACCCTAACGTCACAAGCAGAAACGCACCATTTCTTTTGACTACGAATTATAGTGAGGTGCTTTAATGACTGCGATTTTCAAATGAATACAAGTATCCGTAGATTTACAATTGTTGTGAAAGCAAAAGGATACCATTCCAATTGAAAACAAATTCGTTGCTAAGGTAATTAGGAACCATGGATAAATGATATCACTAGATCATGAATGATAATAGAAAAAGTAGTAAGATTTACGTTTTGACATGTAAATACACCAACAAAATTTAAGCAGGAAAAAGAACCTATGAGGATAAAAAGCTTTACGAGTAGGAACATCTTAAGCCCTAGAAATGAGACCGAGAGACATGCCTTTGGGAAAAAATTAAAGGTACTGTATTACATTCCACTTTCAGGTACAGTGCTTCTAGTAAACTCTTAAAAACGAGTAAATACCTACATTCGATCTATCTCAAAGAGAATACTTACTTATTCCCTTGTAACTAGGCATTAAGGAGATTGTAGAGAATTACCTCCAAGCTCAACGGTACCGAGTACTTCAGTTTGCTTCTCCCTTGGAAACAACGGCCTACATCATGAATTTATTTAACTCCGTTACAAGTCGAAATTAGTAAAAGTGCTTGAGAGTTGATAATTGTTTAACCGTGCAGTTAGCTAAGCAAGTCCTTCCATCATCGTGGTTTGTACTTCCATCTTAGCGGCCACGCCTACGTTAATAATAGGTCTTCTGCCATGCCAACTTCAGGAAAGCCTCGGGATGATACTGGCAACACATATTTGCACAATCAAAAGCTACACAACTAAGACAATTCGATATTTTAAGGCATCATTTCATCATTCCGGACTTTGACTAAACATAACCTACTCTTTACCTCCCACGACGATCAATTCCAACTTCATAAGCACAACCCTCTCAATCACTC
>NW_020170429.1:520508-529494 GCF_000524195.1 Echinococcus granulosus
ATGTTTGATAAGGCAAAGTGACCAAACGTGATATGCCTCATCCACCGATTCAGGTATCCAATAAAACAGCGCACAAAAAGCAGCAAATTCTTAAAACTCGCACCAGCCTAAACAGAGATTAGCAAAAACCGTAACTATCATGGCGACTCTAGAGACAGTATGACCTGACATCTAAGCGGCAGACGCCCAGGATGACTCAGTGAGGCCTAACAGCCAACCTGGCCATTTACTAAGCCAATAAGCATTACCTAGACGTATGCAAGATTTGCGAAAAGCCCACCGAATGTGCTTCATGCTCCTTATCGAACTGGAAATTACGAATAAAGTGGAACAAAATAATGGTCATTCAGACACCGTGAGTCGACACACATGTGAGATAAGTTTCACATCACTCTCGACTAGTACTGGTGAGTCCCATTCAACGGTTACTTGCCTTATCTTCCTGTGTTTCCTGGTCGCCACAAAAACAGCAAAGCCTTTCAAAAGAATTGCTTGCAATCCTTACTAACACCGAATGAAGAAACAACGTTCTTTTCCCTACAATGAAGCATATTACGTACCCAAAGGAGGGATTACTTAACCAATATATTGTACTACCGCCCAAAAAATTTTAGGCATGAAGAAGACAAAAATATTCCTCAAAAACTAGGATTAATCCAACAAACTACTAGCGTTTGATCTCTCTTGCATCCGGTAATCAGGGCGTACCATTTACAGGCTATCGGCCAAATCAGATAACAACAACAGAAACGAGTCCGAAATGGGCAGGTAATGCAAGCAACCAGTTAATCTGGTAAAGCAAAGGCCCACAAATTTCCCGTTTGTGTGACAGAGCAAAGATTAGCACTCTAAACTTCAGGTCTTCAAGAGAGAAGACAAAGCTTACGAGCTATGCAAATGAGTATTTGTGGTGCTTAGAGGTAACAAAATCCTTTACATTCCTTGAAGGTTTCACACTGATTTCGTTCTACTAAAGCAAAGTGGGAATGGACATCTAAATACGGCAAACTGCCATCTAGATTTTACTCATTGCAAATGTGACTCTAAAAAAAACATAAAATCAACCAAACTGACTGCTTTCTTGATTTAGCAAGACGGGGTCAGTCATACGGGCGTTGACATTATGTAGATCGAACTTTTGCCAAAAGATTTTAACAGGCGAATCAAGATTAAAATGAATTGAATTAAGTGAGCAAGTCACTGCTTAATAATGTCTAATTTTTTCCGCTCAAACGAATTGAGATTTCCATAAATTAGTCGATTGTATCACAATCAAGTGCAAATTTTATAAACAGAATCAATTTTAAGTCTAACAGCGACGCCAAACATTGCCCATCAATTTGACCATTCCTTTGAGCTTCTAGACGCTTTTCATGTTATATAACTATATTCGTCCAAAAAAATTTCAGTCTAGAGTGGTATCTTGTCGACAAAATTTGAACCAGCTTCTCCACACATTCATTTTATTCATTACTGGAGCTTGAACTTCTTACTCGTTTCAATGTGCTTCTGATGAAATTGCCCAAATTTTCCAAGGAAGGTTAAGAGGCTCACATCCAATGTACCCCAACGATATCAATGGACTTATAGCAATGTCTAATTAGCAGCAAATTGCACCTCGTAGATAGAAAAATGACAATCATTACAGTTGCAATGCAAAGTGCGCAATTTGGTTCTTAGACGATCCGGCCAATAGGAGTATTGGAGAAAAAACGACTGCGTTCCCTTATTCTAACGAAATGACTTGTTGATTTTACCTTTTCCAGGCGTTCAAAGCCCTAGTAGTAACGCATTAATAATTTTAACCATTGGCAGATGCTCAACAATTGCTCAGCATTCAATGAGCACTGAATGCCACAACCAATCCACTGAAAGCCTGTTTCACTTTCACCCCACTTTCAAAACGAAAAATGGATGGTTTACAGAACATAAAATAACGTACATATGGAATTCAATTCGACAAAATTGATCCTGTCCCACTTACTAAGCTATGGTGGATATTTTTACGACACCTCCCTCCACGAAATCCAAAAGAAAGCACTAAAATCAAATGGATAATGAAGCCGTACTCACGTGTACAAACTGTATCCAAGCCACTCAAAGACAAGGGAAAAGTAGGAAAAACCTTAACGATAAAATCGGAACCCACACAAAAATTTGGACCCTTCATCAACAACCGTCTAGACTCAGAGGTGTGCATTTTGAAAAGGAAGACAAGGACGTTTTCAAGAGGTGAAATAACAAATTACGCCAAATATGTGAAAAAAAGGTTACTTGAGCACAGATTTTGAGAAGTGAAAGGATGCGTTAATCTTTTGAAATTGGGATATTGGTGCTAACAGACGTGTTCCAACAATGGGAAAATCAAAATGATGTGCGTGCCTTATCAGTAGGTAGAACACTCAAGTTCTTAACTGGATACACGTAAAAAATAATACACGCTACACTTGTGCTGCAGGTTATGAAGGAGGGAGGAGAGGCAAGAATACTAACCGTGGTTAAGCATGATATATGACTGCTTCCTTTTGACAAGCTGACTGGCTCCCACAGCATTAGCAGTAAAAGCTGCCACCCTGAGATGAGGGTAAAATGCAAAACCTAGTAGTTGCAGTGTTCTGGCGTGCACAATTGGGGGCAAAGTCTGAAAACGGCCGTGCTGGTGTAGCAGCTACAACCCAAATGTTTGGCTGACAGGCGAGTCAAATCTAACTACTTGACAAACGCCTTGGCACAAAACAGCCCAACTTCAGTAACGTACGCGAGGGCTTTGTAACTTTTCGTAACAGTCACCAATACTGAGACGTGAGCTCAGTATCACAACTAATTTTTGGGTAATAGAACCTTGAGTTCAAAAAATATATGAATAAAGACTAAATACAGTGCAAAAGCACAAGGAAGTGGAGCAACAACGTAACTAAAATGGATTCGGTGAAGCTTAATAAATACATTAGGTTACAAGAAAGGGGTGCTAGGTGAACCTCAACGTGACAATCGTTAGAGGCTGTTCAACGGCATCGAACACCTCGATGCACATATACGAGTTACAAGTTTTCAAAGTAGGCTTGAGAGAGCGTCTCCATTCGGAACTTTTGGAATGAGCGGGAGAACATTGCCTTTGAAGCACAGTTATTTTGATTGGCACTAAACTGCATCAGCTAGTATGGATGTTAATGTCGGTAAAGTGCGAGTACTTCAAAAATGTGTTTAGCGTTGGAACAAACTGACAACAGGTGCTGTTTTCGATTCGAATCCAAAGTCGAAAAATTGGAATATTCTGACAAAAGCATTACATGCCAGTATGGAGAAACCTATGTATTCAAGAAACGATAATTTCTCCCAAATCTAAGAATGTTCTACGTGAATTTACCTTGGTGGTAATTATCAAGGGCGTACACCTATTCGATCATCTTCAGCCCTGCAAAAAAAATTCCTTTTTTTTGTTCAATTTCGCTACATTGTGAGACTCGCGCATTCGTTTTTTTGTGTGAAGAACAAGAACTACTAACTTAGAGTTGCTTTTAGCTATAAATAATGTTGATGAAAAATGACTAATGGATTCCCCCAGACCTGACAAGACAGCCAACACGCTGGCGGGATGAAGACTGGTGCGTGCCACCTATGATACTAGTCACCCCGGTCATCATTTGCGCTTTTAATAGAGCTACATGTAGACTTGAGCTGAGTCGACAGTATTTAAAAGAAACAGCATTTTGGAGCTAAATGTATCAGCAAAAAACGTTTCTTTTCCCTGCAAAATGCCCTAAATGGTGAAATAGGCAAGATATGTAACGAAGAGCTTTAAGTATAAATGATGTCGCTGAAAAGAACGTCTGATATTTGGAAGATAGCACCATCATGGCAATTTTATCAATTTGAATTTTTCCAATCAAAACAAACTAGGAACGAAAAGAAAGTAGGGAATGAGACCACCACGAAGCCTCACTGTACAAATATACCTTGTTCAAGAAAACATAGTGTTCTAGGGGAGAAATAACGATATTGAAATATAACTTTACTGCAAAATTTAACGAAAAGTATTTTCTACAGCTGTTCATTAGCACTTTTGCTACCATCGCCATATATGTGCGACACCCCGATCCTTTTACCCGAGCCCGGAGACACATGTAATAGTTTATGAAAGGTTACTAGTTGCATCAAATCTTGTCGTAAAAAGACCAGCCGGATTCAATACAATTTAAAATGGATGTGGAATACTTTTGGTGCAGAATAATTACGTATCCTAGTTACTGGAATGTTGTAAACACATTTGGTCTCATTAGAATAATGAAATATGTAGGCTGCGGGGATCGAGTCTCCTTCGAGACCTCAACAACGTACGTGTTAGGCGAATTAAAATAGATTACCCCCTTCTCGACCGTTTGTTTCTTTGACACAAACAATTAAGAATAAGAATAGCGACATCATAACAACCAAACGTTAATTATTAGCTTGAATGGAGGGTACACTAAAACGCAGGGAAGACAAATATAGACTATTTTTAGACAAGCCCACAGAATAGGTGTTAAAATTGGAAATGCAAGCGAATGGTGTAAGCGATATGGAAATGCTGCTAGTTAGGGCAACTTAGACAGGGAAATTGGAAAATAGTAAATACAAACGAAGCATCAATCTACGACTAACTGGATTTTAGGTGCCATTGAAAAATAGCTCGAGTTAAGCATTAAGTAATAAATAAATGATGCATAGTATTTTTAATAAATTGAGGAGACTTACAACACCTCGAACTCCGTCTTTAGTTAATAAGTATTTATTCGAGTTGTTATTTGCGGTTTTATGAGGGGGGTTTATGTTTAGAATCTGAGGCTAATAAAAAGTGACAAACGAGGAATAATAAACTTATAATAAATATAGGACCCGAATAAATACATTGGGCGCGCTCTTTTGTGGCCAAAATACCAGGAGAAAATTTGTTGTTGCCTCTATTTCTGTGGGGGAAATGAGGGTGGAGGTGGTAAAGAGCTAATTCAAGATACAGACCTATTTGCTTGAGGATATGAAAGTCGTAGGCAATCACGGATGTGCTCTACAACAATCATCGTGGACTCGCGAACAAGTTGAAGAAAAAGACAATTCATGCTCCGCAAAGCAGTATTACTTTTTTTGAAATTCAGACTATTTGGAAGGAAATAAAACCAGCATTACCTTGTCAAACCTGATAAAACGGTTGAAACTGTTATTTGGGACTGTTAAAAAAAGGTAGATTGAATGCTAAGGCATTCTTAAAGTGACGGAAAACGAGATGGCATATGCATTCTTTAATCACGAGTAAGATGGAGATCAAAAGTGAAATACTGAGAAGCGTCAGTGGTATGGTATAGCACTGCTATTTTTCCGCCGATACGTATACTTATCTCTGGATGATAGGCGCATAAAATGCGACATTAGAAAAGAAACCCCAACTTCTAGGCTATAGTTCTGAAATGTACCAGAGGGATTGATAATGCAGAAGCAGTGTTAACTAACCCTAGCAGGGAGCCGAACCCCATAACCGGCATCAGATTAAAAGGCACCAGGAGTTATTAAATCGCAGTAACATGAAGGACAATATGAACACTGTGGAATTACTCTTGTCTAAGTCCAATAATCTGGAATCGCTTTTGCATAAAGATTTACAAAGACTCAAGCTGAGGGCCTCAATATACATATTCAACTAACCATAATGAAATATACACACATTTGCTTTAGGTCGATTATGAAGACGGCAGCACTAATATTTTTTGTAAGGAAATATTTCAAGAAGTTATCGAGAAATGTGAGCAGCAAACGCCTTAACATAAAGTAAACGGAACTCCTGTCCAGCAGCAAAGCAAATATAAAAGCAAACACTCGTTTTAGCAATCTCATTTAACTCTGCAGTTACTTCAATTTCCTGTGATCCACCCACCAATACATTCCTTTCTATCTTATGCTCAGCCCTTCTACGCATTGACAATGAATTTTCTACAGCAATTTTCTGTCTTACTGCGTGTTCAAGGATGATTTGGAGGGCTACAGTGTGACAAAATTAGGCTCTAAAAGCGCCTGTGTCGGGGATGGTATTCATAATGCAGATGCACTTTTGACTTCCCCCAAAGTTGTATGATGTTGTTTTTTGCTAGAGAATATAATTGAATATAATTAATTGCCAGCATTCAAATGAAGGGCACGGAGGCACCACCTTAAAGGGTAACATATGCACTTACGAAGTATGACAAACTTTTGGAAGTCAAAGACACCTTTACTAAAAATAAAAGACAAAAACTCAAGCGGGGAGTGTGAAGCAACGACTGAGTGTCGTAATGCATTAGTTAAAAAGATGGGGTAATTAAAGCACGGTTATTTGCAAAACTACCTCGGATAAAATGAGCCATTAACGCAGCACTTTGAGGGGATTTAATGATAGAACATTGGAAGAGAAGAGGGGAGCAAAGCATACCCTTAAAGCATCGGTATGAGCATAGCAAAACACTTCGAAAATTAATTTAATAAGTGAAATGATAAATTGACTACTAGCAATGCAATCAAAAAAAGTAAAGAAGTGGAATGCTAAATAGAATGATTTTGGTATTACTTTTTCTTGTAACAAACTAAGCTCATTTTTACGATACAAAAATGGTGCAAAAGTGGAATAAAAAGATTATAAAAGGAATGCTTTTGCTGGAAGATTAGTAGGTACTAAGATCATTACGAAAGGATGCGGATCCCAAAGAGAAGCCAAAAGGAAGAACAGTATGAAGTGCCAAATTAAAAATGAATAATAGATATTGGAAGGCGTGCTTTGGGGGGATTACATAAGCGCTGCTTCTACTTGGCACGGTAGGGATATTTTCTTACTACTTCATCCCTAAGACAACTTGCATTTATTTAATAGGACAGCTGTAAGAAGCGTATATACCAAAATGTCTCAAATGAGAGAAGTAAAATGTAAAACACAATGTCGTTTTTTGAAATATCATTCCAAATGAGTGAAAAATATGAAAGGAGAAAATAAAATCAAAACGCGACGCATAGTGAGTAGGGGAGGAAAACGGAACAAGTGGGTAGCGGGAAAACGTCTCAAATGGAAGGAGCGTTGAATAAATAATAATAAATTTATCCCGGAGTGATTAGTATTTAGTCGCAAGATCTAAATCATTCTAACTAGAAGTGATAATACTACTTACCACCCGTTAGGCAAAAAACACATTTTTATAATGCTACCGATTATAAGCAAAATGTATGAAGGTGGAAGATCGACACATGCAAGGCTTCGCCTTAACGGCATCCTCATTTCATTGTGCATATGCAGGGAGGTATACTGAATAAAAGTTTGTCCTACCGTAACTTGGTACTTAATTAGAGAGCATTACAGCATATGTATTTTAAAATAATGCTGTACAAAGGAGATTAGAAATTGAACTGTCAAACAGCAATTATCGAGGTTCGATCGAATTTCAGTAAGAAGTAGAAAGGAGCAAGAGAGGTGGAGAGGATGATACTGATCTTTCTTTTGCATAACACTGCACAATAAAATAAACAAAAAATAACATCATGAGGAAATTTGCGCTAAGAAAACCTCAAATGGGTTGAGCGAAAATGCTGTGCGAAGCGCCCACATTTGACGCATGATTCAAAATGAGCAAGACACAAAAAGGGGAGTGAAAATAAAGATACGCAACGCCCACTTTTGTAACGTAATTTTTTCATAAAAATGTAGTGGGGTGAAAATACAGTAATGCATCAATGAGAAGACAAAATTTTGATACTGCCCCACCTGTTGTCCACATTCAACAAAACATCCAATAATAGTCCATAAATCTTCCAAATGGTGAAAAAAGAGGATAATTGCCTTACAGATTCTCAAAGAACCTGCCATTTTTAAAAGAAACGGTATATTAAAAAGCGATTTGACATTTACGCATAAACAATGCTAAAATGGATCAATTAAAAGAATGATATTAGCATTGCTTCGCTCCCTAGTACCGAATATTTATTATTTGTGGAATGAAACATCTCAATCAAAAGAAGGTCACTAATACATCTTACCAAAAGTCTATGGAACCCAAGCCTTATCGAATACGACTGAAATTTCAAGCAGAGAATATCGAGGGGTGTGTATGTTAGTTAAAGCACTGTAGGCGAAAGAAACTAACAAAAACGCCGAAATTCAAGGTGTTACCGCGTTTGAATGACTAAATGAGGAGAGAGATATCAAGCTGCCGAATCACAAGAGCAAGATGAAAAACGCTGATTCCATCTAGCATGATGTCTTCATTTCCGCTGTGCATATTCAATTAAAAAACTTGTTAGGGTGTAATGGCTAATATTAGGCGAATGAAAAGTTCGTTTGGTTTTGATAATAAAATTGACTGCAAGAAGTTTCGTTGAAGCAGTCACCGTTACAGTCTAGTATTTTCCCTGTGAGATGTAAACTTGCGAATTCGACTTTTATACGATGTTTTGGCTGTAGAGACAAAAAACTAGCCCCAACCATCTCCATTTCCAACTCAATTTCATTTCTCAACCTATTTCGCAATCGACTGCATGAAGTCGAGAAAAAGTGGTAGTCGCTCGAACAAATATCAAGGCATTACGGAAGATGAGGTGAGGCAGTGTATTCCTTTCACCTCAACATGAAGTGCACTGTCAGGGGTCAATTTTGTGGTAGGAGGTATAAGTTTTGCGCTGTCGGCTTTTAGGGATCGGGTGTTATTCCAACTCATTAGTCTTAGTTGTTTTCGGGGTTGTTTCTTCACAATTGACAGTGAACAATTCCGTCTACAGTCTTCAATACTGACCCAAAAAACGGTGTTCCGGGGATGGAGCGATTCATACCGTAGAAGCGTGAGGTAGACAATAAATGAAACTTCTGGGCATAGCAAATAACGCTTTTGGGTGCTGAAGGTTGAAATACACGGGTAAGTCAGGTCCCGTTCCATGTCAGCCGATCAGTCCGTTGGTAAACAGTCTAGAAAGCAAATTGATGGTCTTCCTAGCCCATTGCTAT
>NW_020170429.1:529594-552322 GCF_000524195.1 Echinococcus granulosus
CCTTTGTTAACTCGTTGTATGTAACGCCCATTTACTAAGCTTCTTAGCTTTCACTAAAATCACTCAAACTGTTTATACTATTTGTTTTTGGGCGGTGCTTTCTGCTACCGCACCTTTTCCAAATGCAACTCAAAAAAACCCGACAAGAAGTTTCTACAGCTTTTGAATCAAGCTAAATCCAAGTAACATCATGTTCGATCGAAAGTTTGCGATATGAGGAAAATCGTATGGCACAGTAGAGAGTAATGGCGGATTGGTGAACATGTGTGCCTAATAATAACGATATGAATAAGGGTGCTTTATGACTTCCTACTAGCTAAAGGCAATTGCAGCGAACAATACGGAAAATTACACAAACCTCTTTGGTTATCTAATGGATTAGTAAAGATGAAGAAACTGTTATAGTTGAGGATTATGGTTAGGAACTAAAAAGAGAACACTGGAAATAATATGCTAAAACATTTTGGCATGACTAAGGATGAATAAAAGATGTGGGGCAAAAATTGCGAATCAAGTCTCCAACTTTCCAGAGGTGGTCGGTTGATAAGGAGTAAGAAAGCAGAAGAATACGCCACAAGATTGGAAGATATAGGCACTGCTTCCCTGCAGCATAGCGAACTTACTTTTGTTACATGTATTTGTCAGAAAAGGTAGATATTAGCAAGTGATTAATGTAGCAGTTAAAGGGCACAAGATATGTTTTTGCTAATGTGATCGGTACCTGGTCAGAGAGAGTTGGGGAGGCACTTATTTTCGAAAAAAGTTGTTAAAGAAGGGAAGGAAAAGCTGTACTTGGCGTTGTCTTTTGAGATTCCGATCAAACCACCATGAGTAGAAGTAGAAAATGCATAAACGTACCAGTGGGGAGAATTATGTTGGCGCTGTCGATGATGGCCTGAGCCATCTCGTGGTCACCACGTTCCGCAGCCTCCGCGGCGGAGCGCAGGGCGTCCCAAATCTCTTGACGTCCCTCAAAAGCCGGTGCGGTGTCCCAGAACTCATCACGTTTCTGCTTTAGCTGAGAATGGTAGATGGGCTGGGAGCTGCACCACCGTGTTGTGCCGCGTTTCAGTGGCTGGTTTTTACCAACAGCTGAACCAAATGGGAGGCTCCAAGCATCAGAATAAGCCAATTAGACGAATCTTGAGATATTGGTATGGAATGGTTGAAGGGTAAACATTATAGCCTTAGCAACTACGTCACCATTTGCATTGGTATCTGGCTTTCATCAAGTAGATCAGTTTGTTACAAGATTTCAGAAACAACCACAAGTCTTGATACGGAGCAAACCTCGAGAAGCCAATGGATATCAACGGATGATAGAAATGTTTCATTTCTTAAAGCCGCAGCCTTGCCAGAAAGCCATCAAATATAATTTAGTTGGGCTGGCTAATATGCGAACGGCTAAATGGTGAACAACGCTGCATTGTAGGGAAACCTTCAAAATGAAGGTCGGTGAAGCAATTCTTGCGATGCTGATGACTAACAGATGGAGACTTATTCCACGCAATAACATCATACACACAGACTAATCTGCCAATAAATGTGTAACTTTGGATGACGGAAAGACTAGAAGTTTTATCCTTGCCATATGCATAGGCATCAAGTATCTTCAAAATCAGATCACTTAGCTAGTCATATTAAGAAGCTGTAGAAACAAATATACTTCCCCGGCGAGATATATAATGATACCAATATCACGAAGATTAAAAAGTACACAACACCAAAACAAAGAAGTGATAAATTAGAGGCGTTGATCATGAAATGAAGTGGAAAATACCGTAAGGGTAAGAAAACGAAGCAGCCCCGATTCCTAGAGTAAACGTGTTAAAAGTATTACATTATAAAATACCAGACATTTAAATCATTTAGGCAGATCCTGCAGTCTTTTTAACCCTACAATTCCTCAGAAAATACGGCGGACATAACAGAGGGTATAAAGCAACATCGATGGGGTAAAGCCAGTAGTTTCAAGCCCTATTCCAAAAACATTTTATCACTCATGGCAGCAAAAAAATAATATTTAAAGCGAAGAAAACCAGAGCGCACAAATACTTGTGGGTTTCAAATATAACAGGGAGACTTCAAGCACATTTCACAAAAGAGGAAATATGATGAAGAAGCTCTACATGGTGACAGCGTTGGATAGTGGCATTAGAACTGCGAAACACACATAAGACCTGTGTCTTGCTTAAGAATTTACCTATTCTGGGTGACGTCCAGTTATTCCCACCACCACGATAGGATGGAACAGCTGATCGGTGAAAGCGATTTCCCATTTTTGATTCAACTGATAAATTTAAACACACAACTTCGTGCAACCAGAAAAAAACAATAACCCTCAAGCGTTATGCCTTTTCTTTCGCCTAAAAAATTGCGCTAGACATTTGTAGCGAAGGTCTGTTGGTAAAACGGTGCACGTTAGATAGTAGCAGTAATGGGGAGGCTACGTAGAAAACTAGGTTCCAAAAAAGAACACATGACTTTTGATTTTGTATTTTTTTGTATAAGACATTTTGCTCATCTTATTGATACCCACGCGCTTCTAATCCACTAGTTCCTGATTCGATGTACAGAGTTCAACAAGCATATAAATTAGGCGATACACAGCAGAGTTCATTGCAGATGTTCCATTAGTTGCTCTTATGCAATATGATAGTGGTCTATCCCTCGGCATTGGTGAGCCGCCACTTTTGTACTTTGAATTAGCCCTCATGTACCCCGCTGAGTGGGCTGGCCTTTTGGGCCATGCCAATAGCCCAGACACCTTCTCTGCACTGAATACATATTCTGCCCGAGTACTTTGTCTTCTTTTGTCTTCAGAGAGTCTCATAACGCTACACTTATAGTCGGATTAAAGGTATTTAATTCAACAGAAATTTTGCATTAATTGGCAAATTATGGGGCAAAATTATAAAGTACTTGCTTACTTGTACAAAATAAAAGATGTGCTGTAATACGATAGTGGTTTATCCCTCGGTTCTGGTGGGGCGCCACTTTTGTACTTCGAATTAGCCCCCTTGTACCTCGCTGGGTGGGCTGGCCTTTTGGGCCATGCCAATAGCCCAGACACCTTCTCCGTGCTGAATATATATATTCTGCCCAAGTATTTTGTCTTCTTTCGTCTTCAGGGAGTCTCGGGACGCTACAGTGCCTACTTTATAAAGTAAAATAAAAGCCTTTGAGGCTCCTTAAATCTCTCCATAGTGTTCCGGACACTTTGCATGCAGAACGCCAGTTTTATCAGCACATTAGTCTGTGATTCATCAGGCCCATTTTAATGCTAAGGTTTTGTGCCATACAGAGAATGCATTGCAAATGCGCCTAAAAAATTTTGAAAATGCCACTCCGTCAACTGCTTATGAAATATACATACAAATGAATTGCGGCACCCCATTTGGGTCTGTCGGCAGAAAATCAAATGTTTTTATAATATTCAGTAAAATCTTTGGTTTGTATGAAATAAAATTTTGAGTTTTAATTATCACTAACCCGTCTTGTATTTTGCTTTCCTTCATCATTGATATTCACCGATGACCTCGTGGATGATTTGAATCCTCGTGTCAGGCATTTTTGCCTTTTTGCGATTTGGACATGTCCTTATTTTGATGATCCCGGAAACCGATTTTGCAAGTGATGGATTCCAAGTCTAGTAATCAAGATCTGTACGTTAATACGATTTTCAACCGTAAACGATTGATTGTGCGGCAATAATGGCAGCTGGTTTTCGTTTGATGCTATATCTTTGAAGTGGGTTTATTTAGCTTGCCTTTGTTTATTATAACTGCGGTTGTTACTTGTATGTGCTATCCAACCATATCTTCTCCTCAGGTCTAGTTTTTTCGTGGTTTATAGCTTGGAATGGGTGGAATTGTTGGAACCGTCTTCACAAAAAGTAATTTTCGCCAATTTGGAGTCTGGTGAAATTCGTTGGGATTCACCCCCAGATGCGCAAGTGTCAGTTGCTGATTTTTGAAATGCCCGTTCTTTCATCATTTCTCTTATACTGATACCAGTTTTTTATGCTGCCTTTTGAATGTTTAAAACTCTTGTATTTCTTTGCTGAATACGTTGTCATTGCTCCGTGCAGCCTTGAACGTTTTTCAAAACCAATTTTGGTTTGACATACATAAATTCCTATCGTCACTTTGCAATAGTCCGATAGAATAACACTATTTTATTTCTGAAATATTTAGGCGTCCACTGGCAAGCGAACAATGGTGGGAACTCTATGACATGAACACTCAGCGTCACTACTACCACAATGTTCGCTCCGGTAGAACGGAGTGGCATCGCCCCTCTTCTGGAGATGTCATTCCGCTCTCAAATTTACAAGTGTGTCTAATTTTAATTTTATTTTGAATTCGCGAAGTCACTTATCCGCTATTTCATAATTATGACATCTCAAATTTTAACTGATTTTTTTATAACTTCGCATTGTTTATGCTATTATAAAGTCGTGGCACTCAACCCCTTTCTTCTCACACATTTTACTATTGTTTACATCCCGAACACGTGAAACGGAATCACATCCTTGCATTGCATGTTTAGCCAAGCTAACTGGACTGATTGGAATTCTACTTCTCTAATCCTTTTCATTCTTTTGCGCTCTGATATTTGATGGATGCTTTCTCCTCCGAACAGAGTTCATTTATAGCTGTCGTTTATTTAATCCTACCTAGATGCCTTCTATTTTCAGTAGTTGAGTAACTCATTAAGTTAAAAGACGTTTAATCCATTTTATGCGATTGGTAACCCGTTCTCCCAAGATTTGAATTGATTTACTGTCGGACTACCCACATTGGCTTACAACATCACGAAGTGCTTAGTACTTTGCTTTCTTTTCCAAAGACTGATTTAATCCTTACCAAGTCACATAACTTGTGTAATCTCCTATTCTTGGCTCTTGGTAGTAAAAGTCTTCCTCTAATCTCACATGCTTAACTCTCCCCGGAGAGTTTGTACATTGAACTCTGCTTGGTCAATGACATGGATAATATCGGGAGAGGGGCTTGACTTTAACATAGCGGTGACCGCCTGAGCTAGAAAGAATTACGCTGACTGAGGCGGATGACTTTTTTTGGTGACGGCTATTCACAGATAGTAAGCATATGTGTTGCGCAATGCACAAGAACTGTTTTATCTTTATATATCTGTAGAAGCATTGTAATGGGCATATAAAGGATAGCTTGATTTAAATCTGTAATGTATCGAAAGGCATCTTCTGTTCACATTATCTAACTACCTTTAACCGAAGCCATTTTTACATTGATCGACATTGGTACTATTTTGTATGGAGAGACGAGGTAGTTCGTCTTTCATGTCTTCGCGTTCCTTACACATGATTACTTCTTCAATGGCACTAAGCGTATGTCACTCAGTTTCAAACACTTCCCTGCATATGAATGCCTCTTTGCCAATTTTGCCGTTATTTTGACTATTAAATTTATTGGAGGATATTTTTTCATTATGCTACTCATATTTTTTTCCAATTTATACTGTTTAAGTGCTAATTCCGAAGTTACTTCTATTATATTTGATATCCCATGGTTCTTATATTCGCTATTTTTTCATCTTTTCAGTTGATCAAGCAGTTTGCCAATTCGGGGGGCACCATGGACAAGGTTAGTTTGGATTTTATGACATCTGGTTCATTTTTTTTGCATTACGGACTAGAATGCACACTTATGTGATGGAAACGTTTTACCAAGGGTTTGGGTTTTACTGCTGCCTTGTATTACCCAAGAAAACTTGCACTTTTAAATATTGGTAGAGCTTTGACTAGTGATTTCCCTCATTATTTTTTGATGGCTCATTTAGTAGAGGTCATTTGAGGATTAGACGGCATTCTGGCAAAAGGCCTCTATTCCGGTGAAACTTAATTACCCCATTTCGTGGACTGGAAAGTAGCGTAGATAATCAGAGGATCCTCACCAAGCGCAATTTTTTTGTTCTATTCCCATAATGTTTGAGGCTTTTGCATGCTGGCAACAGTAACTCAAAGACAGCGGACTCTTATATTTATTGTGCATTACTTTTCCACTTGGAAAATCGTATAGCGTGTTCGTCAGTGTGAAATCAGTCTGCAGTTGTAAATCAACGAAACGCTCAGGGGTTTGGTATATTTTGATGCAAACTGATTTTGCCTACCCCCTTTCGAGAGACGTAATGGGAAGTTGAGGTTCCAGCCCTATATTCCTTTATGCAGAAAATTTATTCCGTTTTGCGTGGTGAACAAAATTGGCTAGAAAAAGAAACACTTGGATTTGGCTTATTTTCGAGTTCTTTCATTGTATGTAAAGTCAAGACTTTATTCTCTTTGGTTACAAAGTAGAAATATTGCAATTTCATAGAAAATATGTTTATCTGCATAAAGGTGGCTTGTATTGCTATTTTACTATTAATTTTGAAAGCAGGAAATTGTTTGGTTCAAATGCCAAATAACGTGGCAGGTTATAACCTTTACTACGACACAGCCAAGCGTTAATTCAGGTGAAATAGGATGCCTAGCTTTTCGTCCATACCCTTATTTTGAGCTGAAGTCGGCATTCACGGGTCTCAGTGCCCCTCGCCAATGCTGGTCGTCACTTATATTGCGGCAGAATTAACTGTGCTGGTAGACACGATGCTTATCTAGCCCCACCCCAAACTATGCTGACTTTCATGTCGTGGCCAATGATTGAGAACAGGAGACCTAGCAAAAACACAGTCATGCTTGGCATTATTTTGCATGCACAAACGAGAATTGGTCTCACTGTTTATTTTGCTGTAAGTCCTACCATTTGTGAAAGGGTATTCGCCCATAATAACATGCATGCATCGTTTTAGTCGGTCGCAAAAAGCAACACCAAAACGCTCGTAAGTTTGCTTACCTGTACGATTTTACCCGGTTTGCTCCTACTGCTGCTGCTGTTACTGAAAGTAAAAAGCGAATTGAGTGGAGCATGTCTTGTCCACTCCTCCTGGCATGGTTTGTTTTACCTTGAACCAAACTTGTTACTTTCTGGTAGATTTTGTATCCCTTTTATAAGGATTCCTAATCGAATATTGACCTCTGAATTAATGTCATATTGGAGGCTTTCTATTCGAAACGCCTTTCTCATTCTATTTCAGTAATGTATGATATTCACAAAATTTGTATTTATCAAACGAGAGTGGACGAACGCAAAGTAAGCTGAATGTTGAACAGTAGGCATTGTCTGTGATTAAATTGTGCCTTTTCCTTACATGTATTGGATAGGAAACTGCTTTTTTTTTCTAACGTCCACATTTTGCAACCCTGGTATTGTGCTGAAATCCTATTTTTAGTTCTTTTCCCCCATGCCTTTCTACAAAATTTGGACTAGCTCTGGCACCTAGATGAAACGTTCAAATTATGTACGAAGAAATGTAATACCAAAATTGGTAGTTCGAAGTAAGCTCAATGTGCTCGCTGGCAGTCTGTCTCAGAAAAATCACCACAGATTGGATGTTTCGCTGCTCAAATGTGACAACAACACTCACAATACCAAAACTGAACGATCCCACTACTCATGGGAAATAAGAAAGGCATTCTTCTCAGGTTTGAAAGCATCCCATCTGAATTATTTCAACCTCATCTAATCCGTTTGGGAAACAGTTTGATGCAACTAGCTACCATAACATTGCCGTGTGTTTGTGATGCTGGGTTTACATAGAAAAATCAACCAGTCACGTATGTATGCTGCTGGTAACAAAAGCGTTAATTTGTCTCTTGAAAAGTGATCGGAATTTGTTGACTAATGTTGCCATTCTTCTGGATTGCGGTGACTTGGGCAACATTCGGTAGAGTTGAGGGAACTGTTCAATCCTTTCTTCGTTTCGGGAAATAATTCCCCACTTTCTTGACCACATCAGGAGGGCACGTGTTAACTGGTGTCAGTAGGGGGCAAGAGGGAGCTAGTGGTTTTGCCTTATCGCCCTTGGAAGATGTCGGTCTATCTTTGGACAAGGTATTTTCATTATTGGACGATAGTCGGACTGCAGCCTCTGTATTGTCTTTAAGTTATTTGACCTCCACAGAGCTTTCTTCCTCGTTTCCGTGTTTCTTCCAGTGGTCTGGGCGGAATTCAGTGCTAGAACATGCGAACAAGCTTCCTCTTGATTCTTCCTCTTTTCTCTGTGTGCGCGTGTGAGTCAGTATAATGTTTTTTATTACGCGATGGAGAACGAAGGTGATCGGACAATGTAAAACAATTAATCACTGTCGAAGCTGGTCGTTGTTCGGAGTTTGCCACGTTCTAGTTGATCTGATCTAGCGTTCTCGCAGATTTGCTGAGCATTCAACCCCAACTTTGACCCCAAAATTTTTCAATTTCTGGGTTTATCTTGTGTTTGCTTCTATTCTGTCTGACCGCTCTAGACGAGAGTAAAAGCATTCATCATCATTTATCACGGATGTTTGGTTGGATTTCAGTGGTATTTTTTTTAATCTAAAAGCTGGTTTTGTTGCATTAAATGCCTAGATTTTTTTATATTCCGTTAGGTAACGTATTGTTTTTCATTCCTGTTACGAAAACCCTGGATGACAGCCAATCGCTCTTCACCGTGTCAGTAATTAAGCTGAATATAACAATCTAAAAAAGATGGTGAAGGTGGGATTATTTTGCGAAAGTCATTATGGTTCGTGGCTTGGGAGAGGGCAGATAGCAGCACCTGGATTCTAAACTTAACACTAACCCACGATTATGCACGTATTTTTCACGCAAAAACGCATTCAGAGGGCAAGTCAACCACTTCAGTGCAGATGTTTTATTTTTCTACTGTGACACTATTACTCGCTGGTGCTTTAAGATTCAGAGAT
The DNA here is from genome assembly GCF_000524195.1 of Echinococcus granulosus. Lineage (NCBI taxonomy): Eukaryota > Metazoa > Platyhelminthes > Cestoda > Cyclophyllidea > Taeniidae > Echinococcus > Echinococcus granulosus. The sequence continues at coordinate 538,416 of NW_020170429.1, forward strand.
GTTATTATCCTCGGATTAAGGAGGTTGTGCATCGAGTTTACTGTTTTAAACTTCATCAATCTTTGATAAGATCCGGTGAAACGACTAATCTATCATAAACTGTTAAAGAAAACGTCGCATACTTGTGACATCGGATAGGAATTAAAAACTCGGGATTTTACATTCATGATGCCTGCTGGCAACGTTAATACTGTGTATTCTGAGATTTCATCTTAGATTGTAGTTTAGTTCGCGGATAAAGGATAGGATTTTAACTCCTTTGGGAGTATCCATCTTGCGACCTATGATTTCTAGGTGAATTTCTGGACAAACTCAAGCCTGAAGATCCACTCGTGCAAGTTTCGATAGCATTCAGGTAACTTCTTAAAGGACAGAACTGTGGTCTCTGGTCGAACTGACTCAAGTATTATTGTCGTGATACGTCGAATCTTTGGGTCCATTATTTTTAGCTTTTTCTTACTGTGCATGAACGAGTCCTAAAATAATTTATCAGATAACAGTAGGTAGAATGGTTCGGTACTTAAATCGACAAGTAGAGTTTGTGATCTTCTCGTGCATCTCTGTTAATATGCAAGCTAGCTCAAATATAAATGAAATGCTTGCTCAAAGAGGCGCCAATTTGCCGTACAACCCACTTACCCCTTGTATTTCTATCACAGGACATTGGTGTGATGCACCGATATAGGCTCTGCCCCACCGGTGGTGCTCGCAACTCCATTCACATGACTCCACAGGATCACCGCAAGATGTCCTCACCGGTGAGCGCCACACCGCCCGTATCCTCGCGTCATCCCGTTGCTCCAAGTCCCGGCCGGCCCGTCTCGCACCGTCGGCGTAATTCACAGCCTACGCACTCCGCTCCCGCTGTCACGTGTCACGCGTCGCTACAGCAGCAGTCGTTGACCCGATGTGCAGCAGCCAGTTCGCTCTCAGTGACAGCAAACCAGCGGGTTACGGAATGGCTCCGCTCGGCAGGATCACTACCTGAGGAGGCGGAGGATGAGGCAACATATTTTCAGCATCAGAAGGTTAATCTTCAGTTGGGAATCTGTCCGAATTTTTGGCAGGGGAGGTCTTGAGAGTTCTGCTGGTTCGGGTGCGCCAGAATTTTCCTACACTTGTGTACTGTTTCTATAAGTAGGAGCATCGGCGTTGGCACGGAGGTTTTTTGCAAGACCTGATTTAAATATTTATAGTTTGGTTCTACTTTGTTGTTCCCCTCATACTAGAACTCACTGGCATGTCGGAGCAAAAAGCAATGATAAAGTGGTTGAACCATCTTGTTTTAGTCGAAATTGAGTAGAATTTCATTCTAAATGTGAAGTTTTTAATTTTCAAGTTCCCATAGAATGAAATGATTTTGAAAATTTGGCTGATTTTTGAACGATATTCCATTCTTTGGCCTTATTTTCTCTGCGTTAAGGCAATAATTATTGTCTAACGGTTGTACCACCTTTTTTCGTATATGAGTTTAGTAATTACTGTAACTTAATTTCATTCTACCATCTGAAATAATCGCTTTTCTTTATTTGTGTCAATCGTTGTCTAAAGAATTTCCACTATGAATTCTAAACTAAGCACGCAAATGCTCTTCAAGCCTTGCGGCAACTTTTTTTGACGTCTTTTGGGTATTTTTAGGCTTTTGCATCATCGGTGGCTACACAAACGCCTCAAACACGCTGGAACACTGCCCGTGGTATCCCGACTACCGTCTTCCAGCCTCATCCTCCCTTGACAACTCGGCGTACCGTCTCTAACCGGCAAATGTCTCCATCCATCACCACTCCCTACGATCGTCGCATAGTTTCCATGGTTCCAGCACCCCCACCCCCGCCTCCATTGCACGGTCGCACGTCTGTGGACAGCAATGCCGCCGTTATTGCAACACAGGAAAGTGCCTTCGCCAACCTCCTCTATGACATGTCCTGCAATGTAGTGACTCCTCAACACCAACAACAGCAGAATCTATCCACGACGGCTGTGAACGCCGAGATGGCCGCACTGGCGCTCACACCGCGTGCGATTCCTCGAACGAATCCGCATGCAGTGGTGACAGCCGGCACGATGCCACGTCTGTCCTCCGCCAAGCCACACCTGCCATCGCTGCAGCCGCCATTGCCGATAGCAGTGGTGGGAGCAACGGTGGGGGCACCGACGAAACTGAAGAACGGAACCGGGGCAGTGTCTGTAACGGGGGTGGTCTCTTCCTCGCCTGACACGGAGATTACTACCAACTCGGCATCTGCATCAGCTTCCGCATCGTATTCGAGTGATAGTGAACCGGAGGAGAAGGAGCCTCAGGCGATGTGTAAGGAGGCGCCGATGTCAGCTAATGATGTGTCAACCTACTCGGTAAATAGTGCTTGTCCTCGATTATTTTTACAAATCTCCAACCCAGTATTTGAAATTCTGCTAATGGCGTATCGTTGCTACACTTATAGGTGAAAAGCCTGTATTTTGTAATTCATATGTTGGTAGGACTATGATATCTGCTGAGAAGGTTGTCGTTTTACTTTTGGTTAGAGCATGACGTATCCAATGAAGACACTTGTTTCATTTCTCCGCGGACGCTGTGGCTAGATGTTCATTTATGACAAATAGAGGGAGCGGTTCTCTCCAGTTAATCCCAGTTTCATTGAGTGCACTCTTTTGCTCAAAGGGTACAATTCGTGGTTAAATCAGATTTGGAATGTGAACTTGTTCATCGACTTACACTTTGTTTTCCCCAGTCTGCTAAAATATTTCTAAGTTGGCGAAGTCTCATATTCAGGGTTGATTGATGGGCAACTATTAATGCGAATTCACAATGCTGAATCAGGTTGCCTTTTGTTACTAACCTTTACATTAACCGGGTGAGTGTATGGTGAAGGCACTATTGTGAAGTTGAATTTTTGAGACCCTTGTTTCACCATTAAATTCAACGCCTAATTCAATGGTACTTCCCTTACTCTTTTCAGGGAGCTTAATGCGTTTTCACCGTTTTTTTTTTACGTCACAGATAAGCAGTTCATGTGGATTATCCGTTTAAAAGGTAGTCACACTACTTAAGTAATAAACAGACAAACCATTTTCGATTTGGACTTACCTTGGACTTATGATCTGTTAAACTTTACCGGTGAATTTGCATTGTCAACTCTTGAGGCCAAGTTGTTTATACCATATGCCGCGTGTACTTTGTACATGATTGGTCATTTTCGGTCGGATTTTCCGATGGCGCCAATTAAACACCCCCTTGTATTACTAAACCCCATTGTTCTCTACTTCGGTTTACGTCACAATATGAGCAATTCACCCTTGATTTAACTTTCATATTTCAAGGAAATTCGTAGATTTTTAAACCAAACCGGTTTTTATACGATTTGTGAGCAGCTTCTGATGTCTTTCTTGCTGTTTTCAATTAGTCTTAGCTGCTCTATTTAAATCCAGAAGTAGGTTAAGTCTATTTAGTGTGTCTCCAATACCAATAATAATTCCAAACTTCTGGATTGTATTTAGAAATGAGACACATCGTTTGAATTCCGACTAAAGACAGTTGTGACCATCAATAATTCACTAAAATACTCAGCGGAATCATTACTATTAATATGAAATTTTATAATCCTAGTAGCCAAAAGTATTTTAGGTCTGTTTTGATCACGCCGTTTTCTTATTGACCTTCCAGAAAGAGGATATATTCGAGCAGCATCCTTTCCGGCCAGCTGCAGACCTTCCAGTGGACGAGTACACCTTCACCGTGCCTAGACAACAGCAACAATGCCACTCACAAGCCATATTTCACAACCAGCACTGCCTACCAGAGACGCACAACAACTGGAGCCTCCTCTCCCACCAACACCAACAGCAGCCGCATTCGATGGTGTTGATGGATGATGCGGACCAAGCTCCACCGACACCACCGCCGCGTCTCGCTTCGGCGATGAATACCATGCAACTCAGTAGGGTTCCAAGAACAACGTCTGCAGCTGCAACCACAACGCTGCCCGTGGATAGTGCGACCTGGCAGGTAGTACCCTTGCAATATCGTTGTTATTAGTCGAATTTACGAGAGAAAGGAAGTACTGAGTACTAAGAAAGCTAAGGAGAGTAGTAAATCTTGTGATTAGGAGTTAATTATTCTTCATTAGCTCCTAGGTCTTTAAAATTTTTTAGTCGTTAATGGTTTTAGAGGTCATCACGGTTGAGTGCTATCCCTTTTTGAATTCAAATTGTAGTGATGTCGATGGGTTTTTTGGTAGCTCTCCCTTGTACTAACAATACTATTGCCATTGATTGAATTGGTTCTGAATGAGGGCTGGTGAGGTTTTTACTATGTATAAGGAGTCAGGCTGCACTTTTGGCATTTCATTATTCCCAATTAGCCAGTTGTTTGAGGTCATTGGGGTGGCCCGCAATGTCCTTTGGTTTGATGGTAATTCCTGCCAACTGTGGAGCGTAACGGTGTTTTTCATTCGTCTTGACTTTTTGGGCGTTTTTGCCTGGTGGAGTCAGTTGAAGTTGAAGTACATGTACGTATATTTGTGCTTTATGAAAAGGGTGTAATGAAGGGTATGTCGAAGCGGATTCTAGAATTTCAAGTCCGGCTTACGTGAAGCTTACTGCTCTAACATATTGGTTCGCTGAAGTTAGACATTTGATTAACCATGCCTACATTCTCATTCATAACACTTTAAATAGGTGCACTTTATTTTACTCCTCACATCAGGGACGTGCGATTAAGATAGTGAACAAGGGAGATAGGTGTTAACCTCTCCATGTTTCTGACAGACGTCTGGTAAATTCTCGGTCCGGTGAAAGGTCGATCGGCCTATTTTGCTGCTCAACAGTCGAGTTCAGTAATCTCCGGATGTGATGAAATAAACCCATCTCTAGGATCCCCAAATAGGCCTATTTTCTAGAGGGCGAGAGCTGGACTATGTGGTTTAGTCTATCATTTTTGAAAGAATTCTTAATCTAGGATGCGCGATCTATGGGTTTCTCTGATCTCACTGTTGTTATATTGCTTTAGTGTCAAAATGGGTAAGCTCTCTTAATGGACTCCGGGTGTTGAAATCCTGATTCATTTTAGCTGAATTTCCTACCCATCAATTTCATTTACTCTAATTTCATAGGCAAAATTTTACAGACCTCATTTTGTCTTTCGTTGCAGGAATCGATGTTAACCTAAACCTACTCTGTTTTATTTTTGTATCTTTAGATTTCTTAATAATTAACCTTTGTAATTTATTCAGTTCATCAATTTTTTTAGGTTCCCCATGGCTTAGCTGCATCAAATAATATATTTGTAGTCCTCCAACCCTTGTTTTCCAGTTGGTTCATTATATTAGCCTATAGTGCCCTAATGAGACCGGCACCCTTCAGCAAATTTACGCAGAATGTCTTGGAATAGCTGGAGTAGTTTTTTGCGTTTTTTATGAAAACCTATCGGATTCAGTAATTTTCCGTGATATGGTTTTTTACACTGGAAGGTCAGAAATAGAAGAAATTCTTTCCACGTTCCTTTTAAAGAATCTCGATATTCCTCTGGCATCAGGATTTCTTCCTCGAAATCATCCCTTTCGCCAACCACTGAAACAACCCTCCTACACTAATCCTGCCTTGAACACTGTCGCCAGTGCAGAAGGTAAGTCATAGCTTCTATTCTAAATCCAAAAAAACCTCACTCTACGGAAATAAATTCGTTCTTCGTATTTTCAGCCAAATTTGTGTCTCCATTGTCATGACATTTTAGATGTTTTTGGGTTGTCTGCCTTGTCCAAGTGATTCATGGAAAGGGGTAGGGGAGTTGTCCCAGTCCTACCATCTGGATAAAGTAGGTTTATCGTCCACCTGAAGGTGGTCCGATATCAATTTGGTTTTTGGCTCCGTCAGGCAAATATTAATGGATGTGGGTCATGCACAGAAAGCCAGTGGGTGAATTTTGATTTAAATGTACTATATATTTCTAGTTTTAAAACCAAACTGTGAATCTTACTTTCGAATTTTGTCTTCTGTGCTATAGCAAATTCCTTCTACTTTCTAACAGTTAAAACTCTACAGTCCTGCAAAATTCTGTATTTAGCTTGCCAAGGTCGCCATTGGAAATGCTTCAAATAACACTGTAGGTATTTCGTGTCAAAATGCCTTATCTAAAAGTTTATATATTTAACTTTATTGGCATGAGGTCAGTCAATTTCCCATGGGGACGCCAAGTTTTTTGCCATAAAGAACCGTGCCTCCAAAGTTTTTTGCAAGAGAACTTTATATTCGGAATACGTATTTGCCTCCCAGCACAAACAATACCAGTAAAAGTACAATTTTCGTCAATTGGCGGTTAGTGCAACTTCACCTACCTTTTCTTGTAATGTTTTCTCTAAAACCATTTCATTTGATTCAAATAACTACCAGAGTTCCCACTTTCCTCTCTTGAGTTGAGGAACTCAAGTAGTTGATGTAGAAAGCATAGCCCATTTAAGATAACAACCTGGAATGCATGAGTACTCTGAGCATTGCCTATCAGAGCGATCTGACATATTACTAGATTCCTGAGTCGCCGGAGTATTTTTAGGTTACATGTCGAAATTCAATGCGAAATATGCGCAATAAACGCAAATTAACTGTTAGTTCGGATATACTTTGGAACTTTATGCTAACGATGTACCAGAAGTGAAAAACAGCCATCTTCCTTTGCATCACCTAAAGACTGCGAGCTGCAAAGGCTAACAGCCTCCTACTCTTGTAACTTGACCTTTGACGAACCAATGTTCAAGACATTGGAAGACATACTTCCACATTGCTTGAGAAAACTCCATCTAATTGAGCCGAGCTGAACTGAACCAAGGAAATTTTTTTTGGAGTCTTGAACCATTGACAGCAACAAGCTGTTATTTATCAACAGACATAAGGCACTTGCCTCTACCATCATTGCTTCTGCTGCTACTTTTGCGTTGGGAATGGATCAGTTAGGGGATTGCTGAGAGGCAAGGGGTGGGGTAGGATGGACGAGGAGTGAGTCACTTGCGGTTTAATGATGTTGGTCGGCGGTGGCAATGGGTGCGATGACGAGGCTCGTTCGCTTGCTCGCTCCACGCCTTCTAATGAAGCCGTAGTCTCAGCGTTTCTTTTGAACTGAACGCAGCACTGACTAAGTGACGAAGCTTGCCCGTTTACTGCCTCTCGACTGTTACGGGTCTTCATTAACCTCTTTCCTTTCTCGTGCTACCGTCCTTGATATTAACCGCTTTTCCTCTACCCCAGGAAGCATTAACTATTAATTTTTAGCAATCTTTTTATGTTCCTATCTGTCATGCAGCTGTGACCAGCTAATGTGCCTGGGTCAGGTTTCGGGGTGTTGTGAGCGTCCTATTGAAGCAAGATTTGCTTGATGGGCTGTTATTTTTACTCACCAGTTCCACGCACATAACTTCCTCTGTTCTTGAATAGCTCTCATTGGTCGTTCGTTTTCGTCCATTTAGGAGCTTGTTGGTATTCTTTAGTCTCCATGAGGCATATTTCACCGATTTTATATCAGTTTGGGTCACAGTTACTGGCCTCAATCAGTCGTTATTTTGCTTTTTAGAGCCGTTCAGAAAGATGGTGGTTTACTTTTCAAGAAGTAACCCTTATCGGTTCTTTCTCAGTTCATTCGTGGGAACATTTGTCTTATTTGATTAGTTAACTTATCTAGTGAAGTCCTGAATATTGTGAGTGCTCTATGGTAATGCGTATCCTTTGTTTACGCGAGCGGATAATTCACTAGGATCCACTTTAGCTTGTTGCTTATCGAGATGTATTGGAATTTTCTTTTTGCTGGGTCTTATGTGTTGGCCTTCTTCCTTGTAAACCCTTTTCAGAAGTCGCTTAGTATTTTCCAATCCCCAGGAAGCAGTGGTTGTCAAATTTGACGATTCATTTACGATGTCTTTTACTTACCGTTTTGATCAGTTAATGTTTCCCATGTGATGTAGGTTAGAGTCCAGAGCGCTTTGCTAAAACCAGTAATCTTTCGTTACATCCGATGTTTCTGATTTCGCAAGTGCCATTCTTGATTTCAGCACAGTTTATTAAAGAGTTTTCTATTTGATTTCCATTTGTCAAAGCATCCAGCTACTTCATTCTATGTGGTCTTAGTTGTTAAGCTGTCCTCATCCAAAAACTGTAACTATTCGTTTTTTTGGTGGAATTTTACGAGGAAATTAAACTGGTTCCTCTAAGGGTACTTTTGAACGTTCAGTTTACAGCCTTTTCGGATGTTCACTTAGCTAATTGATGGTCTATCTCTAGTAAGCTGTTCAGGATTTGCCATTTCACAACAATGTCGATATCGTGCTCATCTCTGAACGGACATGCAAGGATCACCTGTTTACTCAACACCCCACTTTTTGTGCACGAATATATGCCTATTTCGAAACCATTTATTCGATCTGATGGTTCTGCTTCAAGTTACAAAACCAAGAAATATTCTGACGTAAATAAGTTGGTGTAAATTAAGCCAATTTCATTGATAAAATCTACCGGGTAACAGCATTTGCAGCATAAAATTTTTTGTTTAGCAGTAGTCAACTTGGATTAAAAGTCCCAGACTAGTTTGGTTAGGGAAATTTTTCTGTAACCTAAACGGTGACACTTAGACCGGGTTATTTTTCACAATCATTTCAGGTTCCTCATTTTATTACGGTAAATGTTTTTTATAATGAATCTGTTTTTTGAGATACTTATTTTTACGGGCACCGCAGGCAGGCTTATTAGACCTGGAGTAAAAAGGGTAAGAGAGGGAGAGCGGTCATTACATTTCGTATTCTCCGCATCCCTCGGCTCGCCTCCTAGACAGGTAGTCAGACAGCTATTCACACACACGATGTCACGTAAGTACCTGGATAGACTAGCAACTACGTTTCACTCTAAAATCTGGCCTTACTGGTCAATGAGCCATTTGATTCAATTGTCTATGTGAGGTCAAACAAGAGTGCTATTTCAGCAATACCTTCCACCAACTTTCCATCTTTGCTTCTTATTTGTATTTGTTGCTTACAAGTTAAATGTACTTTATGAATTGTTTACCAGATTCATGGGTTGACGATGTCATTGATGCATCAGTGAAAAAAGACTGCGGACATTACTGATTAGTAAGTCAAAAAGGCTGGATCACCGAACGGGCTAGTTTCTTAGTTATAAAATGGTTTTGTATGCGTGTGTGGAAATGATCTACTTTTTAGCGTAAATAGACATTGGGAATTTGTTCTTTTTTCATTTCCAACTTTGTTTATAATTCTAGCTCAGATGTGATGAATGTAGCATTTTCTGAACCTGTAACATTTTAGTCTAAAATACACCATGGCGAAGTTTATTTTGTAATATTTGTTTCCTAAAGGAGAAAGTGGAAATTTGAAGATTTAAAGAATTGTTAAAAGCGCATGAATGCTAGAAGTTGTTGCTTTGACATAGGCGGGAGATGGTTTGAAGAATGGACCCTTATTGTGCTTTTGATCGACCCGTTGCCAGTACCTTTGTAATCACCAGGCTTTTCCATTGTGTGGAAGTTTGTCCGTCACTTGCAATTAAGAGTCCATGAAACTGCCCTCTCTTATCGTTTGAAGGACAAAAGTAGTCGTTCTTTTGGATGAGTTATTATCCACATCAGCTATTTGATGTGTGGGTGAATCAATGGCTAGATGTAAGGATCAATTATAGAATAGTTAGATAGGTAAACGGCTCACTGAATGTATTTATGGTTCGACGAATAGCTGGATGGATGTATGAACCAATAAGTTTATAAATAAATAATCTAATAGATACCCGAATGGACTAGGGATCGGATGACGGAATAGTCAGTTGGTTGAATGGATGTATTGACGGTTAGATGAATTGATGAATGAATCTTTTCATTATAAACGGGTGGTTAGATGGACTGGCAAACTGTTTGCTGAATAAAGTGTGATGGTTTTCACCATTTTTTTCAAAGTATCCGGGTTTATTTAAACCACTGAAATGAAACCATGAATTTACTTTCTGCCACCTTCTTTAGACGATACCCCGGAGGATTCAGGTCTTATCCATACCTCTACACGTTCCCTCCTCTCCGCGTCCTCATCCGCCCACGAAGGTGCAGGAGGGGGTACAACAGGATCCACCCACTCACCTTTCTCGACCAGTGCTGCCCCCCTCCACCCGCGCCGCTCCGCTTCGGGGGGTTTCATCGGTCCCGCCGATTCGGAGGTCGCCTCGCTGTCCTCTTCCTCTGCTACCGCCACCGCTGCCAGGCCGTCTTTCGATCAGCCGACCAGCGTCGTCAGCACTTCTGCTACCATCGCATGCTCGGGAAGTACACATTTTGCGCTGATCTCGGGACCCTATTTGTGGCCCAAAAACCTTCTCAGGCAGGGCCAGGACTGCACTGCGCTTATGAGTTGGACAAAGGTGTGTGCTCCGTAAAATATGGACCATTTTCTCTTAGACGGCAGGGTTATCTTTTTTCATCCATTTTTTCTATTCGCAGGTCGCATTCTCTAAACGGCTGCTAGCGGCGACAGATAAGAGTTTACAAAAGCATATATCGGAGAACTTCAAATGTGAGTTACTCCCCTAATCTCTGTGTGCATATCTGCCTGTTTCATTTACCGCAATAGGTGATCTGGGTGGTCATATTTTTTCTTAAAAACTTTATTTTAGAATTGGCGATAATAATTGCATAGAAATATAGTAGATATCTTGAAGCCTGCACAAAAATCCATAGAATAAAAAGTCCTGTAGATTTTAGGTTCTCTTAAATTGTTAATTTACCATCCTGCGGAAGTTTTCACATCAGCAACGATGTTGTATGTCAAGCCCCAGAATCTGATCATCATTTCCGTCCCAGACAGTGTTCAGCTGTCATTGAAGGTTCGTTTGGGGAACTTCCCTACCTTAATTCAAGCGCGAATTGCCCCTCTCGGGGATAGGAAATTCTCAGAGACAATCATATTTATTGTGAGCTGTAACATTAATATTTTTTGTTAGACTCGGAATGAGACGATAATTAGGATTCGAGTCTATTGATAGATAGAGCTACCAACAAATCTCTTCAAGAGTTACTGTGTGAAGATTGATTATCCTTATTTCATAATCATTTATTTATGATGCAATGCAACTTTATGTGTCTAGTGGCAAAATCGTGTCTGTTTATTTCTACTCGGTAGTTACATATTTAAGGTGATATTTTACATGAAAAACCTGGATTTTAAAGGCAAAAATAATTTAGTGGATTGAGAAGTGAAGCCTCAATCGTTGAGCATCATGTACCGAATTCCAATCGTTTACCTCGATTGAGTTTGGGGTATAACTTTCATGGCGTCAGATTGGGCTTAGTTGGTACCCTAATTTGGCCTCATACGGCTTGCATCTACCTTTTTCTCTAAGGTTCCTCTCTGAGATTTTGCAGCTAGCATTCGGTCTTGTACTCTTCTCCGACTGGTCAGTCTTATCGCTCCCTAAGTATACGGTGAAATCTACGTCTTTTTTGTCCATAGCTGTGTTTGTCAGGTAAACCTTAATGCTGCTTCCCACTTTCGCTAACAGTTTAAAAAATATTGTTTTCAGCGATACTGACAGTGGACGACACTTCCCTGTAAAATCCCTTTTTTCTAACCCTCTTTTTCGTTTGCACGCTAGACTTATGGTGACTGGTTTTTTGTGTTTGGTAAAGATGTTTGCGGAATCGAGAATTACTTTCCATAATCTGCTATACGTGTTTAGTTTGTGCATAAACCCATAGAAGAGTTCAGTTTTTAAAGTGCTCAGGGACTTCGTTGAATCTGACAGTAAGGTAATTGTAAATTTAGTATACAGACATCTAGCGCCTGTAGTAGCTCCATCATTCGGGTTCCTTTCGTCCTGCAAAGTCGATGGATAGTATTCGGATCCGAATTTAAATCGGATTTGTGCTACTGATCTTTAGAAGGTGTGAGTGCTGTGCAAAGGATGTTGTAGTTTCCCCCCCAAAAAAATACCCTGACCGATGTGTTGTCAACTTTGGATTGCATTCATTGAGTGGAAGTTAGACATACACCTTTTGGCTGGAGGGCCATGTCATCAAGGTGGAAGTGTGGTGCTCGGAGAGAGTACAACCAGGATTTTATCATCTTTTGATTTAAAAATATCTCCCTAGTTTGGCTTGTTTTCGTTACAAGGTTATCTTGACTATTATTTGTAGCCTACTTGGTCCACATATTGTTGACGTTTGGATAAGACCCAAAAAAGATATCTGCTTCTCCTACTTGTCTGCGAGATTCCATTTGGCAATTCTGCGCGCTGTGTGCTAGGATTTATCTTACGTTGTCTTATATCAACTCCGTGGTTCTTTTTAAATACTTTTGTGGGGTCTTTTAGTTCGTTTATCGTTACCCGATGCCATTTGTAGACTACGTGTTTTTTTCATACAGCTTAGTTTTATGGAGGTACAACCCGATTGCGAATACGAGTTCATAAAAATTAACCTTTTGTTCCAACGTAAGTATTGCGTTGAAAGCTAGCTAAGATTTATACTTTACTTCGCGTTTTTAATCGGAATGTAGTCAAATGCGTTTGCTGGCCTTTAGCTGAAAATAAATGCCCCCTTTTCTTACTCCATCCTTTTTGTCTGGGCACTACTTCTCTTTACAGTTTTATTCCTCATTTCATAAGAATATTTCACGAAACATCAACTGAAGTTGTGCAGAAATTGATGCTGTAAATTTGTAAATGTGGGCTATAACCTTAATAAATGAAGGCTAATGTACGCTAAAAACGTTTCTTTTAAAACTACTGCTACGTACATGTAGGAAAGTTCAGCAATTTTATATTTTTTTTCCCCTAAAAGTAGTGAAGATGAAGGGTAAAGCAGTCGGTGGTCTCAGTGTTTTTTTACAACTATCTGACAAGTCGCCTCTCCTTCCCATTTCCTATAAGTCGTCACCCTGGGATGAGATTCCCTTCAGAGCTTATAAAGTAAATTCACGAAAAATGGGATTCTGCGATTTACTGAGTATTGTAGGACAAAGGTGTATTACGAGTGCAAATATAGGGTGGATTTCTTCCTTGTAGGTTAATCTAGGCGCTGATTAAGAAGTTGGGAAGTTCTGAGGTCTTCGGACGCCCATCCGTCTGCAATTACCATCATAAGAGATGTATATAAACCCCTGAAATTAATTCGCTAAAGGAAGAAGAAGGGACATAAAGGGGGAGCCAAGACTTTTTAGGGAAAGTGAGTTTGGCTGTTCGATCTGCCAATGTCCGCACAGTGCCTGCCGGGTGGGTCCTTAAGCAAATGACTGAGTGACTTTAGTGTAAGCCCATAGACACTTGTTCGCAAACTTTGTGTATTTTCGGACAGACATTGATTATGACCATTCACTAACGCACTCTCCTCTTCGTCGGTCCGACAGTGATCCAGTCCTTTATGGGTGACCGCAGCGCAAAGCTAAGCAAACCTGACCTCGCCTCCATTATCGTCCAACGTGCTCTCTCCACCCCAGGCGTCCGCGACGAGCTCTACGCTCAGCTGTGTAAACAGACCACCGGCAACTACAACGCGTGAGTCAAGGCTGGCGTTTCCCTTCATTCTTGTGGTGGTATTGAAGTGACGTTAGGATTTTTTTTCAGTGTCTACTAGTGCACCAACATGCAAGTGGCTTTTTTCTTGGGCGGATCTGTGCATTCGCTTGGGCTTTAGTTGCTTTCAGGCCATGAGCCTGCCTTTTTTGCGACGTGTATTTGAGATTGTACTTTATTTCCGGCTCTTGGAACGATTTCAGCATGCTTTTTGAACAATGATCACACGAAATGCGTATGGTCGTGTTGTCAAAGTGATTTCACGCCCTTGTATCCGTTTGCATTATTTGCTTTCATTTTACCAATTGGCCTTCTATGCTGCCGAATGTATAGGTAACACCCTACTTTTATTTTATAACATCCTGCTA